>NW_027466387.1:20000-29174 GCF_046127955.1 Nelusetta ayraudi | reverse complement strand
GGGCAGCGGAGGGCTGGACGGGGGAGGCCCCGGCCCTCCCATTAGGACTCCCAGTCTGTGTGTGTGTGTGTGTGTGTGTGTGTGTGTGTGGCTCCATCTTGCTGTCAGCCACCCAGTAGTTAGCAGGGTCCACCTGACGTTCATTTTCTCATGTAAACAAAGCAGAAAGAAACATGAAGTGTGGGAGCTCCTGCTGACCAGGAGCCGGCGCCAATTTGGACCTCTGTGTGTGTCTGTGTGTGTGTGTGTGTGTGTGTGTGTGTGTGTGTGTGTGTGTGTGTTTGTCCTTGGGCGACAGCCAGGCGTCACATCACTCCAGCTTTTGCGCCCCCCCCCCCCGCCCCCCCCCCCAACCCCTCCCCCACCTCTTTTCTCCGCTAGCGAGCCGTGCTAACGACGTGCCAAGAGCTTTGCATTTTTTTTGGGTCCACCGTGTGTGTGTGTGTGTGTGTGTGTGTGTGTGTGTGTGTGTGTGTGTGTGTGTGTGTTTTCTTTTTTGTTCTTCCGGCCTCATGAAAAGGAAAACAGGCGCACGCTGACACACAGTGTCACACACACACACACACAGAGTGCGGCTGGGGGTGTGATCCCTGCAGCCGTCCAGTGACTGGCGGTGACCTTGGAGATTATTGCTTTACTAGACAGAAAGAAAAGGGAAAAAAAGCGCCGTCTGTTTGTGGAGAGCCGTCCGTCACCGAGCAGCTTTTGTGTTGCGCCATCGATCGGCGCCGCCGCCGCCGCCCCTCCTGCTTGATGGATGCACAACAAACACACTGTCTGCATCGCCAGCAAGACCCCCCCCCCCACCACCACCACCACCACCTCCACCTCCACCCCCCGAACCCCTCCGTCCGTCCATCCAACCCCCTCCCAGCCCTGCCCACCGTCCACTGGCTCCGCCTACTTTCCCAGCTTTGCCGCCATTAGTAAACATGAAGTGGATTAGCTGTAGTTTAGCCTCGGCTACGGCGTCGATAGCGAAGGGCTCTGATTGCTCCGCCAGGGCCCGCTGCAGTGTTTTCCCTGTGTGTGTGTGTGTGTGTGTGTGTGTGTGTGTGTGTGTGTGTGTGTGTGTGTGTGTCTTTGCTATCTGCAGCGTGCACGTGTGAAGATAACGACAGCGTTCCCCTATCAGTTGACCCGCTTTCTCTCCGGTTAGCGAGCCGCCGCCCCCAGGGTGCAATTGAGAGCCGCGGTCCGATAGCGGGATCAGAAAAAAAAAAGAAGAAAACGGCAGCGAGTGAAGAAGAAGAAGAAGAAGAAGAGGAAGAAGAAGAGCAACGAGACAACAAGCAGCCGTCGTCTCTCGGCTGCTTGTTGTCTCGTTGCTGCTGTTTTTCTTTTAAAGGTCCCACGTCGGACCCGTTTTCACATCTTTATGTTTTTGGTTTTTTTCCCCCCCATCGTCGACTCCGCAGTCGGAGCAGCCGGCCGTGAATAATCCAGAAAAATCTCTCCGGCAGCAGACAGCGTGTTTAGCCCTCTGTTTACAGCCTGCTGCGACACAGTGATGCCGTGTACTGATGTTTAGACCACCCCCCCCCAAAAAAATTAAAAAACAACAAAAACACGGCAAAAAACCTGGCTGTGGGAGGGGCCACTCACCTCAAAAGATGAGCAGAGCGGTATAGCTAGCGGCGCCCTTTATGACATCACCGTGAGTTGATCCCAACTCAGCAGCAGCAGCAGCGGCAGCAGCAGCAGCGGCAGCAGCAGCAGCGGCAGCAGCAGCAGCAGCCCCAGCCCCTCATCACAGTGACTGCATGTTGTCCAGTTCCCCTCCAGAAGGCCTCTTAATGTACAGCGCTGCAGAGATCAAAGCCAAACAGAAGAAACTGATCTGGGTTCGCTTCCGAGACCTCGGCCAATCAGAGCTCCTCGCCACTTCTGAGCTTCTGCTGCTGAGGGAAACAAAAGGGAAAGTGTTTCATGCGTGACGCCTCCACCCCCCACCACCCCCCCCCCTCCCCGCCAACCCCACCCAAACCCACCACCCCACCACCTCCTCAAACCGCCATCGATCGGCGGTGATATTTCATAGACCACCCCCCCCCACGCCGTTCTGAGCCATGTGCTGTTTTTCCCCACTGCAGGGATTACTGAGGTGATCCACCTGTGGCCTCCAGAGGGCTCTCAGCAAACACACGTCACTCAGCAAGGACACAGAGAGAGGGGGGGGGGAGAGAGAGAGAGAGGGGGGGGGGGGGAGAAAGAGAGAGAGGCAGAGGGAGCGAGAGAGGAGAGAGAGAGGGAGAGGGAGAGAGAGAGAGAGAGGGGGAGAGAGAGGGAGAGAGAGGGAGAGGGAGAGAGAGAGAGAGGGAGAGAGGGAGGGAGAGAGAGAGGGAGAGAGAGAGGCAGAGGGAGCGAGAGAGGAGAGAGAGAGAGGGAGAGGGGGGAGAGAGAGAGAGAGAGAGAGGGGGGAGAGAGAGGGAGAGAGAGGGAGAGGGAGAGAGAGAGAGAGGGAGAGAGGGAGGGAGAGAGAGAGAGAGAGGGAGAGAGAGAGAGATGGAGAGAGAGAGAGAGAGAGGGAGAGGGAGAGAGAGAGGGAGAGAGGGAGGGAGAGAGGGAGAGAGAGGGATAGAGAGAGAGAGAGGGAGAGAGAGAGAGATGGGGAGAGAGATGGGGAGAGAGAGAGAGAAACAGAAGCTGTGAATTCTTTCCCTTTTTTCCCTGCTTTAACGTCTCTCTGCACTTTACTTTTTCTTCTTTTCTTTACTGTCACATGAGCGCAAACATCTGTGCGGGTTGCGCTCGCACCGGCTCGGTGGCCACAGGTGTGTCACAGGTGTGTCTTCTTTTCTCCGACGGCGGCGCCTCGGGGAGTCGGCGGCTCCGAGAGAAAAACGCCTCTTCTGTCCGTCCCCGGCTTTGTCCCTTTTTATTCATTTTTCTTTTTTCACCTCCTCGCCCCCCCCCTCCCCCCTCCCCGGCTCTCCGCCTTCCAACATTAAAAATTCATAAGGCAAATAAAAAGGAATAAAAGAATCTATGAAATAAAATCATTTGTTGCCGTCGAGTGTGTTCGACGGCGAGCTGCTTGTTTACGAGGGCGCTAAAAGCGGCGAGGCGACCCCGCCGGAGGAGCCGCCGCCCCCCTCCCCCACCCACCGCCCCCCCTCCCCACCACCACCCGGACACATTTGGTGCATTATTTATTTTTCCGCATTAAAAAAATCCGCCAACCCACCCGGCCCCCCCGTTTGTCAGTCGGAGCCGCGTCTAAAGGCTCGTCATTAGCCGCTTTATGTTTGCCACGACGTCGGGTACAATTAGGCTAATAACGCCGCGACCGATGCTAATGGCGCTAACGATAATGACGGAGTAATGACGAGACGGCGGCAACGGAGGAGCAGCCGGGATTCCAGGGCGGCCGGTAGTAATGATTAGAGTAGCGCCCTCGTCAGCCCAACACTGCTGGGCCAATGCAATCCTAGCTCCTCCCTCCTACCTCCTAGCTCCTAGTCCCTAGCCCCTAGCTCTTTGTTCCTACCTCCTAGCTTTTAGCTACTAGCTCCTAGCTCCTAGCTCCTGGCTCCTAGTCCCTAGCCCCTAGCTCTTTGTTCCTACCTCCTAGCTTTTAGCTCCTAGCTCCTAGCTCCTACCTCCTGGCTCCTAGTCCCTAGCCCCCAGCTCTTTGTTCCTACCTCATAGCTTTTAGCTACTAGCTCCTAGCTCCTCCCTCCTAGCTCCTAGCTCCTAGTCCCTAGCCCCTAGCTCTTTTTTCCTACCTCCTAGCTTTTAGCTCCTAGCTCCTAGCTCCTACCTCCTAGCTCCTAGTCTCTAGCCCCTAGCTCTTTGTTCCTACCTCCTAGCTTTTAGCTTTTAGCTCCTAGCTCCTCCCTCCTCCCTCCTAGCTCCTAGTCCCTAGCCCCCAGCTCTTTGTTCCTACCTCCTAGCTTTTAGCTACTAGCTCCTGGCTCTTAGCTGCTAGCTACTAGCAAGTACCTGTGTGGCCTCCCCACAGAACTTTTGATCTTGGCCTTGCTTGTTTGTGTGTTTGCCTCAGCTTTCACAGTCGTTGATTTGAATGCCACTTCCTGATTGGCTGCCGTCAAAGAACACGCTTGTGTCTTCAAGCGTGGCGCTAACACACAGACAAGTTTTGTGTGTGTGTGTGTGTTTTTTTTTTTTAGCATATCTGCAGCGTGCAGGAGCTCACGGTTAGCCGAGGTTTCTCTACGCCGGATGAACACGGGACCCCCCCCCACCCCCTCGCCAGGGAAAGACCTGCACCCAGTTGGCGGTAGTGGTGGCGACAGTGGTGGCGGCTGCCAATGACTTATTAATCTGTGAGCCAACAGGCCTGCTGCTCTAATGAGGAATGATTAAAGAGTGCGAGCAGCGGCTTCACAGGGGAGGTGGTGGTGGTGGTGGTGGGGGGGGGAGTTATTTCTTCTTCGTGGACTGGGTTGACTCGTCTTCAGCACCCGCCCACTGCCCCCCCGCCCCCCCGGGCACAAGACGAGTGGTGACACCGAGATGCAATCGCACAGCAGCGCTGCCGCGTGTTTTTGGTGCCTCTTGAAAAAGAAAAAAAGAAACAAGTTAGTCGCTGGAACCTCGTGCGTCAAAAACAATGTCTGCCGTCGTGACACTCGGATCCGTGCGGCCGCTCTCAACCCAAACATGGCAGATGTTTTTTTTTGTTTTTTTTTACAAATGAGCAGGATTTAAATGGAGCGTCCGTGCTGTGCAGAGACCCTGGAAAGTGTCCCCCCACCCCCCCCCTCCCCTCCTCTCTTCACTTCCTCTCCTCTTTCTTCTGTGGGTTTTTCACCACCGTTAGGTCCATCCCCCCCCCCGCCCTGGTGTTCAGCCGAACTCGCGGCTGAAGCCGCTCAGGCGTTGAAAAGCCTCCCGGTGCTGTCATTTCCGTCCACCTGCAGCACGGGTCGGTTCTTAGCCAGCAGCAGTCGCCACCGTCCACCGGCCACCGTCAGTGCCACGGAAACAATCCCCAACACAACACAACACCTGCACACAGCAACAGGAGCCTGCAGTCACACTGCAGCATCGGCGAGCTGGAGAGCTCCTCTGTTAGCTCCTCCCACTGACTGGGTCAGGGGCGGGGCCAGGGGGAGGGGTGGGTGGAGAGACCAACTCCCCGCCACCCCTCCTCCTCCGTGTTTACGTCCTGCTTGTAAAATGAAAAAAAAAAAAAATCTAAATCGAGTCTCAATCGGCCCGGCGGCGACGAAGACGACAACAGAAAGGAGAGGAATCCACTTAGCAACGTGGCTAATTTGCATAGCTTTGAAGCAGAATGTGTGTGTGTGTCTGTGTGTGTGTGTGTGTGGAAGACGCAGTCAGTGACGCAGCAGCTGATTGGTTGTTGCAGCGTCTGGCCTGAACGGACCGCCCCTTTGATCTCAGACTCACTCAGCAAGTCAACTTTTTGTTTTTGTTTTTTTCTCTTTTTTCTCATTTATTTTTCATTTTTGTTCCACTCACCTCGGTGCTGAGCAAGAAGAGCATCGTGGGCAAAAGAAGAAGCAAAAGCTGCTGAATCAGGAGCCGCCTGGTTCTGTTTTGTTGGCTCCAGTCTGGACGGATGAAAAGAAAAAAAAAAAAAAGCTCAACTATAAACAGCTTCTCCCTTATTAAAGGTTGTTTTTTTTTTTTTTTTGTTTTGTTTTCCACTTTTAACCGCGGGTGTTAAGTTGCAGACTACAATTTTTTTTTGCTTGCTGTTTTTTTTTGGGGGGGCCTTTTTGTTTTTCCTGCTCGTCACCTCTGCACTGCCGTTTGGCTGCTACGTTGCAAGCTAAGCTAACAATGAGCTGTAAAAAAAAAAAAAAAAAATACACAAAGCGAGATGATGTCTGTAATCCACGGTGTTGACATAACATGGGAAACTATTTCACGCTCCACCAATCAGGACACACACACACACACACACACACACACACACACACACACACACACACACACGCCACCTTCTGGAGTGTGGGAAAGCTCGGCGTCGCACAAATACTACAAACTTATTGCCGTGTGTGGTAGTTGCGCATTTTGTCCACCGGGGGTAGCGGGGGCGGGGGGGTGTGGCCTTGACGGGAGCGCCAGCTGCCAGCTGCCAGCTGCCAGCTGACTGGTTGGGGTTTTTTTTTTTAACGTTTGCATGTTTTTTTCATGCGAGGGGAGATTTAGAGTTTCAAGTGACAAAGTTTCCCCGAGACGCCTCGGAGGACCATGAATGTGTCATCGGAGGTCAACAACGGCGAGCGACGCCCCCGCCCCCTCCCCCCGCCCCCCTCGTTAAAGGCCCGTACATCAGCCAATGGCGTGGTGTCTGACGTGCACCATGTCCACGGTGATTTAAGAGCGCTGCGGTGTTTTTTTCTTCCTTTCCAGGGCGTGTAGATCCTAAACGGACACTTTAATAGGCTCCCACCGCCTTGGCGTTTTCTTTTTTTTTTCACGTTCCTTCTGTTCTGCGACGTAAGCAGTCGTCATAAATTATCATAATTATAATTTGTTGCTGCCGGCTGCAAAAGTCTGCAGCGCCGGGCCGAAAGTGTCACTTGTCACCGAGGTGAGGCGGCCTCGACTGGAAGCACAGCTTCCTGCTTCTCTCGTCAGGGCCAATGAGCTCAGCGGCGTCCTGCTGTTCTCCTGCCTGGCCCGCGACAGGCCGGTTTCAGCCCCGCGCTTAGCTTCTCCGCGCTGGCTAGGCTAAGTCGTCTAGCGGAGGCCAGGTCGTAGTTTGTCAAACAGGAAGTGGCTCAAAACAATCAGCGCTTTGGCTCTCGGGATTTGTTTTGTTTTTCCTCCTCTTCGCTTGCAGTTTTCACGGCTCTTTTAGTGGCGAGAGGGGGGCGTTACCTCCTCCTTCCATTACAGAGAGAGAGAGCGAGGGGGGGGGGAGAGAGAGAGAGAGAGAGAGAGAGAGAGCAGAGCGGCACTTTAAATCTGCACTTTCCCGACGTTTGTCTGAATTATCCCTCCATCACGGGATGAAACGCAGCAAGCAGGCCATCATCTTTTCTTTTTCCATTTAGTTTTTTTTGTCTCTTTTTCTTTTTTTTTTTGTGGTTGTTTTGCTGCTGCCGTTAATTAAATAAAAGGCTGCGGCCATTAAAACAAAAACAACATGACAATCTCGTTAAGCTTCAATCAGGGCGCGGCCGAGCCGATGAGACGATGACGGCCAATTAGCTGCCGATGCTTTCAGCCGTCGGTTCCCGCCCACGGCACCCCCCGCGTGCGTGTGTGTGTGTGTGTGTGTTTGAACAGCACCACTGGTGGATGTCGATACCTCGTCGTCGTAGTTTCCTCACATCTGCAGCGTTCCACCTCCTCCCATCTTCCTCTTCTTTCTCTTCTCCTCTCTCTCGCTTCCTGCGGCGGTGGCAGTTCCCCCCCTCCCCCCCCCCCCTCCGCACCATCCCCCCCTTCTGCCCCCGCCCCCCCTCCCCGAACTTTACGGCTCCTCCCGCCGCGTCCTTAACGGTTCCATCGCACGTCCATCAGCGAGCGAGGGATCAAATTATTACTCAATTTGATTCCGTACAGGCTTCATTCCCCCACATTCTTTATGCATCGTGGGCTCAACTCGGCCGGAAAATAATCTGGATGGAGAGAAGGGGGGCTGGGGGGGGGGGGGGGGGGGGTGGGCTCCAGGGGGCAGCGGTGAGCCGGTGGGATTTGGGGCACCAGAGGAGGAAGAGGAGGGAGATTAAGAGGTGCACCGTTGTTTTTCACCTCCTCCTCCTCCTCCTCCTCCTCCTTCTCCTCCTTTCTCATTTTACTCCTTCTTCTCCTCCTCTTACTCCTTCTCTTCCTTCCCCTACCTCTTCTTCTCCTCCTCCTCTTCCTCCTCCTCTCTCCTCTTCCTCCTTCTCTTCCTTCCCCTACCTCTTCTTCTCCTCCTCCTCCTCTTCCTCCTCCCCTTCCCCTTCTTCTCCTCCTCCTCTTACTCCTCTTCATATTCCTTCTCCTTCCTCCCCTTCCTCCCCTTCCTCCTCCTCCTCCTCCTCCTCTTCCTCTTCCTCTTCCTCTTCCTCCAAGGTGCCGGCCACTCTGTCCTTTATAAATGTTGCGAGCTGTTTATTGGTTACCTCGCAGGCGTTTGGTTGGACGAGGGGAGGAGGGAAGGGAGCGAAATGGGGGGGAGAAAAAAAAGAGAAAGCGAGAACTTTGGGGAAGGCCCAGGAGGGGGTTCGATACAACTTTAATAATGCGTAGCCGCAGCTAAATGAGCCATTCTGCGGCACTTTAAGACGCCTTCCCCCCTACAACCTCCCCTCCATCCCCTCCCCCGCCTGCCTCGACCCCCACTACACACACACACACACACACACACACACACACACACACACACACACACACACCTCACGGTCTCAGGGCCTGAATTATTAAAAGTGTTGTTTTCCCTTATTGCATTGCAGCAATGTGCCTCGTTGCCAGAAGTGAACTGCTGCTGCTGCTGCTGCTGCTGCCGCTGCTGCTGCCGCTGCTGCTGCCGCTGCTGCTGCTGCTGCTGCCGCTCCTGCTCCTGCTCCTGCTGCCGCTGCTGCTGCCGCTTCTGCTGCTGCCGCTGCCGCTCCTGCTGCCGCTGTCGCTCCTGCTGCTGCTGCTGCTGCTGCTGCTGCACATGCTTGGGTTTGAATCCTTAAAGCCATTCACCTCCAGCAGCAGGCGCCGGAGAGCAGCCCTCCTCACACACACACACACACACACACACACTCACATTTGCGGAGACACACACATGCATCTAAATAACAAGCGGCTCTAATGGCGACTCCACATTTAGATGGATCTCCTCCGTTTGCTGGAAGCGCCTGAGATCTCAGTGAGAAGGAGTTTTCATTATGAGCAGCGTCCGTCTGCTGCGAGCGCTACATTATTTTATTTTTTTTTTTTTTTTTTTTTCCCTGTGTGTTGCGCCGGAGTGAAAGCTGAGCCGCGGTCTCGCTGACCAAGCCGGATCCTTGCGGTTTTGAAGTGTGACTTCTCACACGTCCGTCTTGAAAATGGAGCGTGTGAAGCTCTTCTGATTGGTTCTCGCACTCCTTCCTCTTCCTCTTCCTCTTCCTCTTCCTCTTCCTCTTCCTCTCCCTCTTCCTCTTCCTCTTCCTCTCTGCACTGCTGGACCTGAAAACTTTTCACAACCCGTTTCTACGGCACCTCACCTCTCGGCGTGGCATATTCTTTTTTTTTTTTTCCCGGTAAAAC
>NW_027466387.1:12500-15000 GCF_046127955.1 Nelusetta ayraudi | reverse complement strand
TCACTGGTTGGCGTAACAGGAAGTGGGTGACGTAGAAAGGAAGTAGTCGTCGTAAACAGGAAGGATAAACGCTGAGAAAGATTGTCTGTTGTTGTTTTGTTTTGTTTGCTGTGGAGGGGGCGTGGCCTCTTTACTGCTGCCGCAGCCCTGCCGGCCCAAGGTCGAGGGGGCGGAGCCAGGGCATTGCTAGCCGCTAACGGCGCTTAAGTGGACTCTGTAGGGGGCGCCACAGCAGAGAGAGTCACCAGCGTCTGACAACCGCGGCTAACGACGTCCTGTAGGCGGAGCTGCACTGCTGTGCTGTAGCAGGGGGGGGGGGGTGAACCTTCCAGTGTGTGTGTGTGTGTGTGTGTGTGTGTGTGTGTGTGTGTGTTGTAGTGCAGTGACGGTAAAAAGTGTTTTTCTCCCTGTAAAATAACAAGTTAATTCTAAACACTTGACTTGAGTGTCGCACCGTGTAACAGCTGCAGGCAGTGTGTGTGTGTGTGTGTGTGTGTGTGTGTGTGCGCGAGCGCGCTGTTCATCTGTTTGTTTGCTGAACACCGCTCCCCCCACAATGCACTGCGGCTGGTGGGGGGGGGCAGAACTGCAGCCGCAGCAGCGATAACGGCTGCAGTTCTGCTGCTCAGTGCCACACAGCAGAACTCCTCCTATTGGCTGCCCTGTCGCTCCACTTGGTCATGTGACCGTTTCCACAACCAGCCACAATTATTTTTCCCGTCAGTCCCTCGCGCGCTAAGCGAAGCCCCGCCCCTACTTCCTGATTCTCGTTCTGATTTGCCGCTACTTCCTGCGTCCGACCGCCAATCCGCCAATCAGAATGAAGCAGGGAGGGGAGGGGGCGGAGTCCAACAGGTGGCAGATTCCCTCCCCTAATGGCTTTCTTTAAAGGAGTGAAATGTCAGCGGCGACCTGTGGAGCCGAGCGGCCGAGCGAGGTCGTTAACGGCAGCCGAGGGGTCGCGGCGGGCAGTTGTTAAAAAGAAAAAAAGAAAAGAAGAAGAAGAAGGAGTGGGCAGGGGGGGGGGGTCACTCCATAAAGTGAAGTGTGTGATTAGAGAGAGAAGCAGGTAGAGAGAGAGAGAGAGAGAGGGAGAGAGAGGGAGAGAGAGGGAGAGGGAGAGAGAGAGAGGGAGAGGGAGAGAGAGGGAGAGTGAGTGGTGGGTGGCTCTCCTGTAAAGACGGCGGGCGGGGGGGCGGAGCCACGAGGAGAGGAGACCCTCAGAAAGACTGAGGCAACACCAGGCTCCCATCCCACAGACTGACAGACGGACGGACGTTTTAGACCGTGTGTGTGTGTGTGTGTGTGTGTGTGTGTGTGCGGGCGGCCGGCGTGCACGAGGCCTCCACTTCCTCTTTTGAAAGCTCCATCTTTGTAATGGATGTGGAGAGTCTCCGGGGATTGTCTAGACCGCGTTGGGAAAATCTAAATGGTCGGGAAAGCCACTCGCATCCGCGGAAAAAAAGAAAAAAAAAAGAAAAAAAAAGAAAAAAAGTCCCGGAGTGAGAGTGACGCCATCTTGGCCCTGAGCTCCAAGAGAGGCTGTTTTTTTTTTTTGTTTTTTTTTTAATTCTCTTTCCTGGGCAAACCTGCGGAGGGAGATTCCTAGAAAGGAGCCGGCAGGATTATGGGATGCCCAAATGCCCCTCAGATTGTCTTTCTTCTTCTTCTTCTTCTTCTTCTTCTTCTTCTTCTTCTTCTTCTTCTTTATTATTATTTTTTTTTCCCCGGTCTTGTTTCCTAATCCCCGCCACGGCCGTGGGCTCGGCGGCGCTCCCAGCTGGCTGGCTCCGCCTCCTCCTGCACTCACTTATTCATAAACTGAACCCGAAATAGATTTTTAGGATTTGATAAAAGCGTCACACTTAATCCGAGACGGCCGAAGAGTGCATTTCTTTTTCTTTTTTTTTTATTCCCCATCTGAGATCGGAGTCGCTGGAGTGTGTGTGTGTGTGTGTGTGTGTGTGTGTGTGTGTGCAAGCGCACTAGCTCACCTAAATTCCTTCTTTATTTTGCTTTTTGTGTTTTTTTCCGCAAACGATTAAAAACTACAACAAAAAAAAAAAAAAAAAAAAGGAAACAAACCACACGGACACTCTGCGCTGCATTTCCATAAAAAAAAAAAATAAAAAATCAAAGCCATATTTCTAAAATGGCGATACGCAGGAGCAGAAACCATGGTTGTCGTGATTCAACTTTTCTTTCGTTTGTTTGTTTGTTTGTTTGTTTGTTTGTTTGTTTGTTTGCTGTCATCGAATGCTTGTTGTGTTCTTCTCTTTGATGACGTATTAAAAGTATTCCGTCCAATCATAACGCACCATTTTCACCGGTCAGTCAACTGGTCACGTGACCCCGTACCTCACTGTTGCCATATTCCTCAGTATGGATGCAAAGTAAAGAAAAACAGTAAAGAAAAAACACCTGATGAGAGCCTCAGAACCTTTGAGTCGTATCTGAGAGGTTCTTCTTCCAGGTTCTGGTGTTTTCCACCACCGAGGTT
>NW_027466387.1:0-10000 GCF_046127955.1 Nelusetta ayraudi | reverse complement strand
CCCCCCCCCACCCCCCACCCCCCCCTCGGCTCAATTCGCCAGCGTGTTTTTTTTTGCAACTTTTGCAGAAACAGGAAAGTGAAGGGAACGACTTTCCACCGCCGCAGCAGCAGCAGCAGCAGCAGCAGCAGCAGCAGCAGCAGCGTCGTTTCCAGCGTCGCCGCGGTAAACAGTCTGAGCAGTAATGCAGTTACAGGCTGCCTTCTTTCTGCCTGCCCCCCCACCCCCCTGGCGTGTGTGTGTGTGTGTGTGTGTATTGATCGTTAGCTCAGATATCTGGGGAGATACCGGGGGAGACGGTATCTTTTTTTTTTGTTTTTCTCTTCGGGGGGGGGGGGGGGGGAGTTGCTTCACTGAGGACGTCTGCAGCACCTGCAGCGACGCTTCCCTCCTTTCTTTCCACCAGCGGAGGGAAAACGAAAAAGAAGAGTTGGAAACATGAATTGTAAAATGTAAAAGGACAGCAGGAGGAGGTGGAGGAGGAGCAGGAGGAGGAGTTTAAATGCAACAACCACCCGGAAGTTCCTCCTGCTGCTGGAAGCAGAACCACTGAATCCCTGGAGAAGTTGATGAGGTTGCAGCAGCGGCAACAACCTGCTGCTGCTGCTGCTGCTGCTGCGATGATGATGATGATGATGATGATGATGATGATGATGATGATGATGATGATGATGAGGAAGCTTCAGATCTTGTCAGGTTGTGAGTGTGTTTGTGTGTGGAGGCCTGCTGATGCTGCCGATGCTGCTGCTGCTGCTGCAGCGGCTGCAGGACTCACGCATTCCCGGATGATTCCCGGATGATTCCCGGATGATTCCCAGATGATTCCGGCCTGCTATGAGTTAACGGACGTGCGAGGAGAAAGTGTTTGTGTCCTGTGAGAGGAGGGATGAGTTAAAAAGCACCATGCAGCTTCCAGCTGAGTTTACTCGACTTGAGAGGAACCAAAGTTTCTTCTTGATCTTTGCGGTTTTTATCACAAACACTTAACATCAACACACACACACACACACACACACACACACACACACACACACACACAAGCAGACCAATCCCAGTGAGAACCGGGCTCTCAGCCGTGCAGCAGCAGCCTTGACCGACTGCGACTGCTAGGAGCAGGAAGTTGTGCAGCGGCCCAGCTGACGTCAGGCTGCTGCTTCCTGCTGGACTTTATTTCTTTCATTTGGTCGTCAGCAGCATTTTCACACCACGGTTGCCACATTTAATGAAGCGGGTGTGTCGGTCCAGCTGCTGCTGCTGCTGCAGTGTTCCACTGTTACGGAGGAAAGTGTTTCTGATCCGCTGGAGGCTTGGAGGCCCGAGGGGGAAAAACTGCACCTGACGGCTCTCGTCAGTGTGATGGTGGAGGTGCAAAGACTTGATGAGTCTGTCTCCAAAGCAGCCTTGACTGAGAGGACCACCACCTGTGAGGGTTAGGTGTGTGTGTGTGTGTGTGTGTGTGTGTGTGTGTGTGTGTTTATATTTATATATTTGTGTGTATTTTCTCTCCAAAGAAACAAACCAAAAGCTTCCAGTCCAACGAGCTCTCTTCAGAGATTTTCCGTGTGGCCTTTTGCTGCTTTTCGCTGCTCTTTGATTGGATAACGACGGCGTGTCGGAACTGATGACATCATTCACTGAATAGTAAAAAAAAAATAAAAAACATTGAAGAGGGGATTTTCTGAGGAGACACCTCCTCCTCCTTCTTCTCCTCCATCCTGATGGATTCCTGTGCTTTTTTAGTTTGTTTTTTTTATCATGTCTTTTTTTTTTTACACCGGCAGTAACTACACAACCAGCGTGCTCAAGATCCCCCCCCCCCACCACCCCTGTGTGTGTGTGTGTGTGTGTGTGTGTGTGTGTGTGAGTGTGTGATTGCATGTAGCGTTTAAACTGTGAGAAGAGGGCGATGGGGAAGGGAGGGAGGGAGGGAGGGAGGGACCACCTTCCGTTTGAACTGCAGGTGGCGAGCATTACCTGCCATCCCCACCCCCACGCCCCCCCACCCCGGAGACTGTCAGCTCTCCCTCTCTCTCTCTCTCTCACTCTCTCTCCGCCTCGCCCGCCCGCCTCATTAGAATATTTATTCTCCGAGCAGATGTTCTTATCCGGGCCAATTACCTTTGGCTTACATTTCCCCTGTTGCCCACTCCTATAGATGGATGTGTACACAAAAGGCGTGGTGGGCGGACCCCCCCCCCCACCCCTGGGGGCCCCGCCCACCTCCGCCTCAAGTACCACAGAGCGCCGAGGGGCCGAGCAGCAGCAGCAGCAGCGCCGCCTCCATCGGCTGCTCCTCTGCATTAGAGGCGGAAAAAAGGAAGGAAGAGAAAAAAAAAAAGAGGAGTATGCGGGGTGGTGGTGGTGGTGGTGGGGGGGCGCCTCCACCGCCCCCCCACCACCACTACCACTACCACCACCTCAACTCAGCGTCATGAATAATTTAGCGGCGCCGGGACCCCGCACGCGCCGGCTCGCTGGCTGCTGGTAATGGGGGAGACTGGATGTATGCGGCGGTGGGGGGCGAAGGGGGGGCGGGGGGGGAGATGGAGGTGGTGGGGGGGGGTGAGAGGGGGTGTGGGTGAGAGGTTCTCCACGCTGGACCCAGGCCGCAGGGCGAGCGCCGCACGCGTGTTAAAGGAAAACCGTGCGATGGTGATGAAGAACCGCAGAGTGATCCCCCACCAGCAGGGGGCGGCGGGGGCGGGGGGCCGCGTGGGCGGGGGGGTCAGCACGTGTTGCGGTTTGAGGCGGCCGCCGCTGGCTGCTTGGATGGAGGCGGGGAGAAGGCGGAGGGAAAGGGGGCGTGGCCAGCCCGGCCTCCACGTGGCTGACTGAAAGGCCGCTCAGACTGGAGAGCCAATCAAATCGCTTCATTCCAGCTGGTTGCCGGACAAACAGTCCAGTGTGAACAGACAGCAGCGCTGTAGCAACACACACAGCCGCTGCGTGCTGGAGAGGGTGCAGGAGGAAGTAGGAGGGAGGAGCCTCTCCTCACCAGCCCCGCCCCCTTCCTCCCCTCCTTGCTTCATTCCTTTGTCCTTCCTCCTTTCCTTTCTTCCTTATTTCCTCACTTCACAAGCCCATTCCTTCCTTCCTTCCTTCCACCTCACCAACCCCCCTACTTCCCTACTTCCATCCTTCCCTCCTTCCTTTCTTCCATCCCTCCTTCCACCTCACCATCCCCTTCCCGCCCTTCCCTCCCTCCTTCCTTGCTGTTTTCCAGGAGGGCGCCGCCACGGATCCGAGTCGGCCTCGGCTAATAACTTCAGACGTTTCTATCTCCACCAGGCAAAGTCCTCCGACAGCCGCGGCCGTTCAGGGGGCTTAACATCAAATGCGAGGCGCCGCTTTGAAAAGCTCCCTTCCGCAGGTGATTCGCTCGCTCTCTCGCTCTCTGGCTCTCTGGCTCTCTCGCTCTCTCGCTCTCTCGCTCTCTCTCTCTGTCAAAGCAGGCAACAGCCTCGCCAGCTCTCGCTCGCTCGACCTCGCCTTGCAAGTTTGGCTCAGAAAGCTGTTGCAATCAGCCGTTAGCTCGCAGCTGGGCCTGCTTTTTTGTTTAATTTGATTTTTTTTTTTTTTTAGATTGTCTTGCGTCAGTCTGCGGCGGACGCAGGCAGACGATTGGCCTTCACCCTAAGAGGGCTGGGATAGGCTCCGCCCTCCTGCGACATACCCCCCTCCTCCACTGGATGGGGGGGGGGGCGCTACTGTTAGCCACCAGTGGGGCTGTCTGGCTAACTGGCAAAATTCTACGATTTCCACGGCAAAACTCCGCCCCCCTCGCTCCCTGATTGGTTAGGATAATGCTAATGTTAGCGTTAGGCTCTGCTACTAATGATTATTGTCGCTGTCCACTAATCTTTAGATAATTGTTTCGGTGAATCGATGAGTCATGATTACCGTCTTTATTCTCACCTCCTACTTTGTGCTTTGTCTCTGCGGTGTGTGATGATACAGCGCCTCCTGTTGGCGTGACGGCGTTGCCGTAGTGCTAGCATGGCATGCTAGGTGAGCCCCGCAGAGTTTGACCTAAACTTTATAAACTTTGGGATCGGAGCTTTCGAGCCTTTTCAGAGAGGAAGAAGAAGCCGTTCTTCTTCTTTAGACAGCGCGCGACGCTGCCACCCGCAGCGCTCAGTCAGTACTGCACTGCAAGGTACAAAAGAGCAAGCGGCGGCTGCACGGTGATTCTATCACCCAGCCAACCAGGCGGGATCTGGAGGTTTGGCATCGTGATGGTCGGATCGGTAGTAGCACCCCTGGACTCTGGGGGGGGGGGGGGGGGGGTGCTGAAGAGTTCGGTCGCCGCAGCTAATTGTGAATCAGGCTCTGACAGCCTCGCAGCGCCGCCGCCAGTCCTCCTTGATTTGAGCCGCACAGCTGATGGAGAGATTAAATGGAGGAGGTGTAGATGGAGGTGGTGGAGGAGGAGGAGGAGCAGGTGGAGGAGGTGTTCTTAAACTACGGAAAGACACCGACGCGGGGAAATCAGCGGCGAGGCGGCGGAGGAAAATAGATCCGGCCGCAGTAAAAACCCCGGCGCCGGCTTATTGCACCTGCTATCATTAGTGCTTCTGTACACATGGCCGGCCTCCCAGGGAGAAGTCATTATCCAGCTGCGCCGTTATTCTGCTGCTCTTTCCTCCTAGTGGAGTGTGACTGCAGGGCTGCAGCCGCCGCCGCCGCCACTGCGCCATTTAATGCCTCCGACACAATAAAGGACTCCAGCCTTAATGATGTGGGATTGGATGGCCGGCGCCTCGGGTCGTCCCCGAGCTCGGCAGCCGTTACTGAGCGAGCGAGCGAGGGAGCGAGCGAGGGAGCGGGCGGGCGAGCGAGCCACTCACCTGCCACTTCAGGAGGAGGCGGGGCAAAAAAAACAACAATACGAGAGAAATACACACGCTAGCAGTCAAAGTTTGGATGCCTTTTCTTTCATTCTCGTGACTGTTGACGTTGCAGTTTCTCACTGAAGGCATCAAAACGACACGTACGAACACAGGTGGAATTATGGAGGAAGCAGTGCAGGTGCAAAATGACTCAAAGACACGTTTTATTTTGAAATTCATTTCAAAAGAGTTATTGAAGGTGTTTTTCTTTGCTGGATGGTTAAGTGTATGTTGCTGGTATATTTGATGTCTTCAGTGTCTGCAGTGGAGAAAGTTGGAAAGATAAAAAAAAAAATCTGATTCATTGATTCACGGCGTCGCTTCTCAGCTTGGCCCCGCCTCTGTGTTGGAAGGCTAGTAGCCAGTAAGCTAGCAGTTAAGCGGCTGTTTGTTTTTTCTTCTTGGCTCGGCAGACTGCGTTTCACATGGCAGCGGGCGGCGGGAAATATGAAATATTGACGAGCAGAAACTGGAACAAAGGCTCAAATTTTCATGACAATCTGAGGTTTAAAAATAGACGGCGGTGTTGCCGAGCGTTGCGGCGGAGGCGGCGGTGGCTAACGGGACGCTAGCGCTGAGCCGGTGGAGGAAGAGGAAAAAACTCAAAACTCAAATCAGCCACAGTTTTTGCGGCCTGTGAAACGTCTCCTCACCATCCTCCCAGTCTCGGTGTGTGTGTGTGTGTTGGTCAAAGTGTGTGTGTGTGTGTGTGTGTGTGTGTGTGTTTGTAACTTTTTTCATGGGGCCTGTTGCGCGCTCTGCGGCAGAAGGCGGCGCCCTGCATCGCTAACACGCCTGTGTCACAAATACACCCTGAGGTGTCAGCGCTCCCGCAGAAAAGGAAAAGGAGGAGGTGGGGGAGGGGGGGGGGGGTTATGGGGGGGTGAGGGGGGCAGATTGGAGGAGAGGCCCCAGAGAGAGAGAGAGAGAGAGAACATATCCAGCAGCAACCTGCCGTCCATGATAAGAGCAGCCACTCCTGCCCTCTAATCTCCTCCCTCTTTTTATTTATTTTATCTCTTTTTTGCCGCTGCTTGTTCACAGCCGCCGCCGCCGCCGAGTGCATCGTCTTTTTTTTCCTTTTTCTGAACACAGCGTCCTGCTTTCCAGCGCTTGTCAGTAAAATTATAATTCAGCCTGTGAAAGAAAAATGCAATAAAATAAAGGAGAAGAAGAAGAAGAGGGATGAGGAGGAGGGGAAGACTAATGCTGCTGCTGCTGCTGCTGCTGCTGCTGCTGCTGCTGCTGCTGCTGCTGCTGCTGCTGCTGCTGCTGCTGATGCTGCTGCTGCGGTCATTCCTGCAGCAGCAGCAGCAGCAGCAGCAGTCGGAGCGTCCGCCGAGATCCGGGAAGAGCCTCGCTGGGACACTTGGAGAGCGGCTCCTCCGCAGGAAGTCGTCGTAATAATCGTAACCGGGCGACGCAACTACACACAGACACACACAGACACACACACACACACACACACACACACACACAGCTCCATATTTACACACATTAACATACATTAGCGGCGGCTGTCAGGGAATTCTTGTCAGACATGACGGGACGTGTGTGTGTGTGTGTGTGTGTGTGTGTGTGTGTGTGTGTGTGTGTGGAGAAGGGGCAGCAGCAGCAGCAGCTCGGCTTGGCGCCACTGCAACATTTCTCTTCTGCTGGGCTTTAATTAATTCTTCCGGTTATTTTCTATTGAAAATGATCAGTTTGACTTATTTTGGCGAGTGAAGAGAGAAACCTGATAAAAGTCCTGCGATACGAGGGGGAAATTCCACTCTTTAATCTGGAGTCCTGGGCCGAGCGAAGCGCTGCTGGGTGGGGGGGGGGGGGGGGGGGGGGGGGGGTCTGCTACAAGATAAAACTCCCACATTTTGGTCCAATAGGGCGCCGTGGATCGGGACAAATCAAAGTGTTTGGATGTTCCGTCGCTGCACAAACCGACTGAAGGCTGACTGAAAAAAAAGAAAAAAAATCTGATTCAGCCAATCAGGAGCCGGCTTCCTCCTTCCCACTGTTGGGCCAATGATTTTCATCCACGTCCATAAATTCCGCAAAATCAGCAAACAAACCAACACAGGGTTTACAGAGCCACAAAATCAGCCTGACTGATTTTAACAAAGCAAGACAAAAGTTAAAATCAGCAAACATTGTTTCCTTCTAGCTCCTCCCACCACCCCCCCCCCCCCCGACCCCCCCCCCCACACACCTCTCTGCTTGCATGCCTCTGTTTTTACGGCGGCGTTCCCAGCTTGTTATATACTCTTCCCAATCAATCCCAGCCAGTATACACCCCCAAACACCATAAAAAATAAAAAGCCGGGAGGGGGACGGAGGGGGGACGGGGGGGGAGAAACAGTGTGGCTGCAGCAGCAGCAGCAGCAGCGGCTGTAAAATTAATGGCAGGCGAGCGGCATTAGTGTTATAGGTTATTGACCGATTTCCCGGGATTGATGATCCTAATCCAGAGGAGGAGGAGGGAGGAGGAGGAGGGGGGAGGGGGTAGAGGAGGAGGAGGGGGGAGGAAAAGTAAGTCAGCAGGAGTCAGTGGGAGGAAGAGAAGGAGGAGGAGGAGGGGGGGGGGGGGGTAAAGGAGGAGGGAGGAGGAGAGAGTGGTCGCCGTGACAGCAGGGATCCACCCCCCCCCCAACCCCCCACCCCTCCACCCCCTCCAATAAATTGTGGCGGGATGTTATAAGTCCCAGCCGACGCCCCCCCCCGACCCTCCCCGGTCCCGGGGTCGCGACCTCCAGGCTGGACTCCATCGTCGGAGGATGATGAGAAGCACGACTTCATCTCACCTCATGTCATCCTGCACCTCCCCGAGTGTCAGCGCTGTGTGTGTGTGCGTGTGTGTGTGTGTGTGTGTGTGTGTGTGTGCGTGTGTGTGTATTTGATTGTGTTTGTTGGACTGGGTGGGGGGGGGGGTGATGGACGGCGTTCCCTCCTCATGTACTTTTCATGATCATTATATAACCCTGCTGTGTGTGTGTGTGTGTGTGTGTGTGTGTGTGTGTGTGTGTGTGTCGCCAGCGCGGCGGCGGCGGCGGCGGTGGCGGTGGCGGTCAAAGCCGGTGCTCGGGCTCGCGGCTAGAAACAGAAATATTCAGCAGGCCGGACCGCCGCCTCGGCCCGGATGATAAATAATTCCCACTAGGAAGCAGTTTAATGTAGCACAGGTGTCACTGCAGCCCCCAGTACCCCCAGTACTGCATCAAGTATTAACACAGTGTCAGTGTGGCAGCAGGTGTGTGTCCGTCCGTGTGTGTCTGTGTGTGTGTCTCTTTATTTTGTTTATTTAAAGCGCTCCGTCCTGATTGGTCGAGCCGTGGCTCTGTGAGCTCCACAGCACTGCGTGCCACGGAGAAACAAAATACATGGGAATGTTTTTTCCCCATCCGCAGAAGACTTTTTAATGAAACTGCTTCTTTTTGCTAAAGGGGGGGGGGGGAAGGTGCGTCTGTGAGAGGATTCGTGGATGTATGCTCTTTCCCGGGCTTTTCCCCCATTGAGCGTCGTTTCAATCAATCAGCTCCGATCACAGTTTGAAAGACTCAAAGAGCCGCAAGATGGAAAAAAAAAAATAAATATTTCATTCCGCTGACGAGGAGGCAGCAGAGCGCTGAACCGGACGTCCACATCAGCGAAGTCGCCGCCGCCGCCGCCGCCGCCGCCGCCGCTGCTTTATGGGCCCCAAAATATGCAAATTTTCCCAGGCAGGAAATGGATCGTTTTTTGCTTCATGGAATGCTGAGCAACTTTTATAGGAATGACTGCAGCTCTTCCCACTCACGCTGCTTTTTTCCCCCCCGACTCCCGACTCCTGAGTCAGCAGCGTTCAGTCAGGAAGACTCAGTCCTGGGCGAGGAAGAGGAGACCTCCTCCTCCTCCTCCTCCTCCTCCAACCCCCCTCACCATCCCTCCAGTGCTCCTCCGACACGTCGCTCCGCTATCGCATGACACGGATCCATCGCAGGCCGCGCGACACGGCGGAATGAGTTTCATGGCGGCCGCTCGGCGATTGAATGTAATGGCTCGGCCTCTGGGGAGACCCTGGCTCCTCCCGCTGCTGCTGGCGGCGGTGATACGATGCAGCGCCGCTCTCGGCACCGCTCTTCTGAATTATGCATTTTCATGAGCGGAATATTGGAAGGAGAGAGAGAGAGAGAGAGAGAGAGAGAGAGAGGGAAGGAGGGATGCACTTCTGGATGTTTACGTTAAACAAAACGGGTGCAGCGTCTCCAGTGTGGTATCATCCACAGGGCTGGGAGAGACAGAGGGCAGGAAAAGAGGGGAGGAGCTTCCCTCAGTTCAGGAGGGCGGGAAAAGGAATAAAGAGAGAGAGAAAATGTTGAAAGGAAAATGATGTTTCATGAGCAGCAGGATAAATAATAAAAAGCTGCAGGAAAATGAAATGTCCCGTCAGAAGAATTAATTCCTGTGTCCTGGATGTCCAGGGGGAGGAGCTTCAGACCTCCTGACGGGAGGAGCTTTAGTCCTCCTGAGGGGAGGAGCTTCAGTTCTCCTGGGGGAGGAGCTTCAGACCTCCTGACGGGAGGAGCTTTAGTCGTCCAGGGGGAGGAGCTTCAGTTCTCCTTGAGGAGGAGCTTCAGTCCTCTTGGAGGAGGAGCTTCAGTTCTCCTGAGGGGAGGAGCCTCAGTCCTCTTGGAGGAGGAGCTTCAGTCCTCCAGGAGGAGGAGGAGCCTCATTTCTCCAGGAGGAGGAGCTTCAGTCCTCCAGGGGGAGAAGCTTCAGTCCTCCAGGAGGAGGAGCCTCATTTCTCCAGGAGGAGGAGCTTCAGTCCTCCAGGGGAGGAGCCTCAGTCCTCCAGTCTAAGACCAAAGACTTTCCTCGGCTGACGAGCTGATTGATGAGGTGCCGAGAGTGCGGCTGCTGTTTTTCATAGAGTGATGAACACACCCCTTCCCCCCTCCCCCCAACCCCTCACCCGCCTCCCCCTCACCCCCCCGCCCCCTCCCACCCCCTGGACGCAGCGGCGGCGGCGGCGCTTGACAGAGCAGGCGGCCGCGTGCTTTTTAATTAAAAAAAGGGGGGTGGGGGGGGAAGAAAGAGAAAATTCAATAACCTTATCAAGAGTTGCCATTTTGCTTTGAGAC
>NW_027466385.1:17500-30048 GCF_046127955.1 Nelusetta ayraudi | reverse complement strand
CTTTCTTTGAGTGAATGTGGTCCAGTTAAAAGGTCAACCCTGGCTGTAGCTCCGCCTCTTTTCTCCTCAGAGGATTACCAATTGGTCCAGTTTCATCCTGAGATCTTTGGCGTGAGAGGCAATTTTAGCGCCAGCGTTAGCGTGTGTGGGCGTGGCCAACAGGCTCGGCGTTTCGCCACGCACACACTTGTGATTCCGGCTCGTCACATCATCTCCTCCTCCGTCCACACCTGCCGAGTCCTCCGGCCCGCCGGCGCCCGACAACGACCACACACGCACACACAAGCACACACAAACGCACACACACACACACACACACACACACACACACACGCACGCCTGTCACGTCCAATCGCTCGCCGCCGCCACGTCTGGCGGCTTTAAGCGGTTCGGACGTCTCATCAGATGGCTGTCAACTTTATTCCAGGCCGCAGTTTGTCACAGCGAGGAGCCGATAGAGCCGCCAGCGCCGTGCAGGTGAGGACCGGCACCTCGACACGACACTGACACACAAATAAATACACAAATAAATACACAAATAAATAAAAACCTCGAGTCTAAATTTAGCTTTTTTCTCTTAAAGCAACACTGTGACGTTGTTCTGGAGTGGCACCGCTGTCATCAACACGGCGCCCCCTGCTGGCCTGCTGGTTGGACTAGCAAACATTAAAACACACCAACGCCAACGTCGGGCCCTCTGGCCCGGCTAGCTAGCTGGTTAGCTTCCACCTCAAGGGACCGAACGAGACGAGAAGAAGGTGAACTCTGAAGGACCCAACTGACGGAGTGATACAGCCAGGCCAGCTGGGGGCGCTGCGTCGAGTTTAGAGGGAGTCGGCAAGGAGCGGGGTGAACTTTACAAGGAAGGAAAGCGACGAGCCGCTCCTGTAAATCCATCTGGTGAAGTCATCGACACGCACAGAGCAAAGACACTGATGAAAGCTGGAAGGGAGAAACACATTTCAGGTCCATCCATCCATCCATCCATCCATCCACCCTCCATCCATCCACCCTCCATCCATCCATCCAGACCTTCTGCTGGGAGGCCAGGAATCCCAGCGCTCCGGGGCCAGATTGTTGGGGAAATGCGATCCGACCATGTGAACGCTCCCCGGAGGACAATTCTCAGAGTTGTCGCTGACCTCTTCCTCTTGACCCCTGCTGCTGCTGCTGCTGCTGCCACTGCTGCTGCTTCACGAGCAGGGCTACAATTTCAAAGTCTAATGGGTGGATGTTGCCTGGCTCATCCCATCCCCCCCGCCCCCCCCCCGCCCCTCACCCCCACCCTGGAGGAAACACACAGTAACATTCGGAAGAAGAAACCTGGTGTTCGGTGTCCAAATGTGACACCTTCATAAACCTCAGTTAAATGCATCTGCTGCTACTGGGAACACTGGTCTTCTACTGGCTGGCCAGCACTGTGGGCTGTGTGCCGTGATCCGGATCAGCCTGGTATCACTTACAGGAGCCTCGCTGTGAGGCCACCCAGCCGGCTTTTCCAAGAAAAGGGGGCGGAGCTGAGAAGCAGTTAACAAATGGAGCCGAGGCCCTGATTGGTTGCCTTGTTCAGACCCTCAGCTGCTCCCCCTAGTGTCAGACTCTGCTTCTGTTTTTCTTTTTACCCAGGTAAACCCGTTCAGAACCAGAGAGGCCCAGGACCAGGACTTGCCCCACCCTCCTGGTCTAGCCCCCCCCCCCCCCCCACCTCTGAGCTCAGAGCTAACAAGCAGTAATCACCGCTGATCCACGCAAACACACAACACGACTCGACTGGGAACCCCTGACGCTGCACTTCTGGTTCCAGTCGGGACCTGCAGCCCAGCAGCCCAGCAGCCCAGCAGCCCAGCAGCCCAGCGGCCCAGCGGCCCAGCAGCCCAGCAGCCCAGCAGCCCAGCGGCCCAGCCAGGCTTGCCTGCTTTTCCCGACACGTTGTCAGAGTTCAGCGAGAGGGGAAGCGAGCGACACGGCCGTAATGAGACTCCTGGACGGTGTTGCATCAACAAAACTAAATGATATCTTTCACTGTGTGTAATCCACATCCAGGCCCCGGGATCCACTGCACAGATGGAAGGAACCAGAAAAAAATAAATAAATAAATAAATAAATTTCCAGCTCGATAATCTGCCTCTGTTATTTAAAAAAAACAAAACAAAAAAGAAATGAAAAAAGGAGAGAAAAAAACGCTGTGATTTGTGCTAATTGTGCTAATGTGGTGTGATTGTCTCTGATGCTAATTTGTCATTTTGTTCCTTTTTAATGGGGCAGAAAAAAAAATCAATCAATCAATCAAAGACGGAGCAGCAGCAGCAGCAGCCGTCTCATTTCCATGTGAAAGGACGGCCGCTTATTAAAATAAATGAGGGAAATGGATCATCATCTTTTTGATTAGGCAATAATTATTTAATTACACAACCAAAAAAAAAAAAAAATCACACACACACACACACACAGATGTTAGCCCCTCTCGACAACATGTTCAATTATTCAGCACGGCAATTCCGTCGTCCATTATTCATCATCACGTTGCGCAAAAGGAACCAAAAAACCCCCCCCAAAAAAAAACATCAATAAAATAAAGCCGAGGCAGGGCGGATCAAAATAAACCAGAGCAAACAGGTGCAGTGGGGGCGGGGCACTGCGAGGAGGAGGGGGCGGGGCCGCATCGGATCGGCTCGGACGCCACTTATTTCCGGGAAGATGATCATCATTAACCAACCAGCAGCAAAATTACCCCCCTGGTCGGAACCAGGGAGGCACATTAAAGCCGTGCAGGGGGTCGTCATCATCGCCAGGGGGGGGCCGGGGGGGGGGGGCGTGGGGGGGGGGCTGCTGGGTCTTTAAAGGGGACACACACCACACCGGTGAGCAGCACTGCGGTTATATATATATAGATTTTTTTAAATAAAATAAATCAGCATCTCCGTCCCGTCCGGCTGAAAGTCCGGCCTCCACTTTAAAATTAATCGGTATGCATGGTTCTGGAGGACGGCCGTTTGTGATGTCACAAAGGGCAGCGAGGCCTCAACGAACCAATGGGTCATTAACGTCCATTTTCCCCCTCGCCGACCATATTTGGTCAGTTTCTCCGCAACCCCCCTTTTCTCTCCATCCCCTCCAGGAGGCTCCAGCAGTCAGCGTGGCACCCCTGCTGGCTGGGAGGTATTAATGCACCTTTGAATTCACCGTCTGGAGCAGGAAGTGCGACGGCGCTGCGAGGCTAAATGTTGCTTGGTGAAGCTGTGTGTTTGTGTGCGTGTGTGTGTGCGTGTGTGTGTGCGTGTGTGTGTGTGTGTGTGTGTGTGTGTGTGTGTGTGTGTGATTGGAGGCATGAATCCCTTCTCGTCTCTTTCAGCCTGAAACAGAGAAATAATGAAAACTCTGCTGCCGCTGCCACTCGTCTTAGCGCGGCTCCGCCTCCTCGGTTCTGTCACAGCTGAGCGAGCCGTTCCTAATAAACAGGCCTTTCACACTGTCACGGCTTACTGGGGGGGAGGGGGGGGGGGGGTTGTGTTTCCCGCCTCTATGCATCTGTTTACGATTTCCGTCAAGATGGGATTTTTTTTTTTCTTTTTTTTTCTCTTTGTTTTTGCGTGAAAAAACAAAGCCGCTAGCCTCGTTCCTACGCGGCTCCGTTCCTCCGCCTAAATCGCTCTGACGCCGTTGTTAACGACTGTTTCTGTTTCTCTCCTCGCAAAAACAATGAATAAAAAATCAGAAGCCGTTTGCTGCAGGATGGTGGCGACGGCGAGCGCTGAAGGACGAGGGGAGCCTCTTTAAACCTGTGTAATGGCTTATTGACTTTGACCCCTGGGGGAGGAGTCTGGGGGTTGGGGGGGGGGGGCATATATTTGCCGATGATGACACTTTAGTCGCAGTGGAGTGGCGGCAGCGGCGCCTGCCTCGCCTCACCTCTGCCGCCCGCCGGCCGAGTGAGGAAGTGAAGAGGCCACTTGGTGGACCAACGTTTTTTTTTTTTTTGTCAGCTTCAGAATTTGCAAAATATAAAAGAACGGTGGAAAAAGTCACTTTATTTTTATTTTTCAATTTTGTTTTTGCTTGAGAATCGAAAATATGAAATAAAACCAAAAAATATATCAGGCATCATTTGTTTTGATTTGCTGAAAATGCAACAGATACACAGAGTGTTTTTCCCCTGATTCTTTTTAAATTTTCCCATTTCAGAACAAAACTTCAGCCGCCTGCCGACCACTTTTCAGCGGACGTCTGTTGGTTCGTATTACATTTTGTATTTGTCAAGAATTTGCAAAGGATTTCCACGGCAGCGTCGTCGGCCCTCGACTCTCAGAAATCCTCTCCTGGCAGCCAAAGTGAGACAAACGTTTCTTTCTTCTCCTTCTTGTTCAAGCGACGTTTGTGGGAGCGAGAGGGAAGCCGGCGGCCGGTGACAAAAAGACGGCGGCGGCGTCGCTGCTGGAGCAGCAGCAGCAGAAGCAGCAGCAGAGTTTGGAGGCCGTTCTAATCAGAGCCTGTTGGCTCCTAATGACGGTGCTTTCCTGAGAGACTAAACAACCATCTTCTCCACCTCACTGCAGGTCAGAGGAGGAGGAGGAGGAGGAGGAGGAGGAGGAACTCCTTATAGGGTCGACATGGACAAGCCATCGGTTTTATTATTCATCCAGGAAGACCACCACCACCACCACCACCACCTCCACCACCTCCACCTCCACCTCCACCAGGTCGACAGTTTGACCCGAAAAGCACAAATTAAATATCAACCTTGAGGGGACAATTCAGCCAGAACTGATGCTTGACTGGGAAGTTTCAACCCACCTCACATCCGGGGACATTTCCTGATCCACGAGACCATCCTGGAGTTTCACAGAGGAGGAGGAGGGGGAGGAGGAGGAGGAGGGGGAGGAGGAGGAGTCTGCACAGGAATCTAACAAAAAGAATCAGGATCAAATGAATCCATTTTGTTGATCAACTTCCAACAATAAACAAGCAGGTCTGTTTGAAGAAGAGTTTAGGCTCCGCCTTGGTACCGCCAAACCTCCCCCCGTGATTGGCTTAGCCACTCACTGCTGCCGCTAGCTAGCTAGCTAGCGTCAGTGTCTACGAAGCCCCACGGTGTTTACGATGCTCTTTATTGAAATATTAGCTCTTATTAGCTCTTTATTGAAATATTGAAATATTAGGTCTTATTAGCTCTTTATTGAAATGACTCTGAAAACACTGAAAAACTGGATGAATTACGTCCATGTTATGACTGACTGACCATTAATATCAATTCTTTCAAGTTCGGCGGACCGTATTAAAAAGCTTAATGGGCCGCATAGGGCCCCCTGGCCATAGTTTGCCCATCCCCCCGCTCGAAGTGATAAAGTCCCACCGGTGGCACAGGGCCGTCGTCTCGCTTCCCTCCGGCTCAGCTACGTGACTCCACGTCCACAGGAAGAGCCTGAGGTGGGCGGCGGTGGTGGTGGGGGGGGGCCGAGGGGGGCGACTGAGCGCTGAGTGACGGGAGGCGAGCGGCGCCGGTGCATAAATCTGTTTGCAAATGAGGCGAGATTGGCAGGGCGGGCGGCCGTCTGCTGGGAATATCGTCGGGATGAAGGGAGTCTGGAATTCCAACACGTGAAAAGCTAAAAGACATCAGCGAGGAGAAGCCGGCGTCGGCGACGAGGAGCACGAACCTCTGGCCCCGCCCCCGCCCCCGCCACCGCCCCCGCCCCCCCCCAGCGCCCACGCCGTGCATCATCAGCCGAGTGGAGAAACAAAGAAATAAAGGAGAGAAACAAGTTGCGGGCGTGACGCAGTTCATTGCAGCAGAGTTTGTTTTAATTAGGCGGGAAACAGAAACAGGTGTCGCGGCGTGCGAGGGCCAGATAGCGACACAATGGAGCGGCGGCGGCGCGTTTGTCTGTCGGTTTAAAAAAAAAAAAAACGACAAAAAAAAAGGGGGGGAAAGACTTTGCATAATTACGCCGCCGCTGCCGTCGCTGCTGAATAATTCTGGGTAATTACCGGTGGCGGTGGCGGTGGCGGCGGCGGTGGCGGCGGTCAGCGTGAGCGGGAACCTATATTTGGCGGCTTTAATTGTCATCTGGGCTCTTCAACCTCGAAGAGGCGGCGGCAGGAAGTGCATTGTGCCGCCAGATTCTCAATTTGGATGCAGCATTGTGAGTGGGGTGGGGGGGTGGGGGGGTAATAATATCACATCATGCTAATGAGAACGACCCCGCGGCCGCCTAGCCTGGCTTTAGCATTTCAGAGGCTAATTTGCGGCTAATTTATATTTCTGGACCTTTTTTTATTTGATTTTATTTATTCATTACTTTTATTTAACCCGGTGGTGGGGGGGGGGGGGGCTGGAATGGAGGGGGTGTGGTCACCTGCGTGCTGTTTAACCTGTGAGCCGCTGCAGTTTGAACGCTGCAGGGAATTCACTCAGCTTTCAATGTTTTACACGCTGTTCTGCTACCTTTGTCTCCTCTTTTGTAACACGGCTGTTAATCTGATTCTGCTGAGTAATGAAACTTCAATGCAGTTCAACGCTCTGAGTGTGTCACATATATTGTAGGCTTGACAGTAAAGCTGCTGCCTCGTACCTTCATCCTTCCTTCCTTCCTTCCTTCCTTCCTTCCTTCCTCTTGACGGAGGGGAAGGAGGAGAGAAGAAGATGAGTTGCTGCTGCTGTCAGCTGGAGGGCGGTGGGGGGAGGGGTGGGGGGGTCCAGGTGAGTGAGTCCAGGTGAGCCGGGCCACGGTCCTGGTCAAGCTCCAGTCAGTTCTTGGCAGCCCCACTGGGCCGGACCGGCCGGCACCGCCCGCCGTCTCAGTGCTGTCGGAGAGAAACAATGTTTTTCCTCTCTCTCTCTCCCTCTCCATCCCTCCCTCCCTCTCTCTCCCTCCCTCTCTCTCTCTCTCTCTCTCTCTCTCTCTCTCTCTCTCTCTCCCTCCATCCCTCCATCCCTCTCTCTCTCTCTCTCTCTCCTCTGTCTCGCCCGCTCCTTCCTTCCTCCCTCTGAGCAGGTGCCAACACCTGAAGGTAAACAACATGCAGCGAGGTGGGGGGGGCAGCGGGGTCAGAGCAGCATCTGGACTCAGACTCTCCCCACAGACTCGGCCTGTCAGAGAGACCCGGATCTGGAGGTGGGTAGAGGGGAGGGGGAGGGACTGGGGGGCGGAGCTACCGCCGTGTCAAACGCCAGGGCAGCGGCTGTCACGGAAGGAGACAAAGAAAGAAAGAAAGAAAGAAAGAAAGAAAGAAAGTGAAGGAAGAGGGAGGTTTTTCCTGTCAGCTTGCAGGCCCCTCCAGTCCAGCAGCGTCACCAGCCGGACCCTCAGACCCTCAGACTCTCAGACCGTCAAACACTTCGGACCCTCGGACCCTCGGACTCTCAGACTCTCAAACACTTCGGACCCTCAGACTCTCAGACCCTCAGACTCTCAGACCCTCAGACTCTCAGACTCTCAGACACTTCGGACCCTCGGACCCTCAGACTCTCAGACCCTCGTCAATGGTGTCAATGAAGCCGTAACTTCTCGTTCGAGAGCGTCGAAGCTTCAGGACTTCAGAACTTCAGGTCTTGGGGTCCAGTCAGAAGCTTCAGGCTCCATCAGTCTTGGAGGAAACTGCAGGAAAGAAGGAAGCAGCAGCACCTCCAAGTCCCAGTGAAGAAGCTCCACCTCTTTTTTTTTGTTGTTTTTTTTTCATTTACTGCTGTTGTCATGCAAGAGTGAAACCACAGAAGGATGAGAGCAGTTGATCTCCATCAGCCTGACAAACACACTGACTGATGGACTCTGAGGGTCATGAAGAGACAAAGGCTGCCCGTCTATCTGCTGTGGATCTATACAGCAGCACAGCAGGGGGGCAGGGCTGGAGGCGGGGGGGTCTAGTGACTGATGGACCACCACTGTGAGGACCAACATGGAGCAGGACCAGGTCCAGGATGGAATCAGAACAGGAACCTTCAGGTCTGAGCCTGGACCAGGAGCCCAGTGGACACCAGACCAGACAAGACCAGGCCAGACCAGGCCAGACCAGACCACAACAGACCAGGTTAGACCAGGCCAGGCCAGACCAGACCAGACCAGGCCATACCTTCTGGATACTGGTTCTGGACCAGGAGCCCAGTGGACACCAGACCAGACAAGACCAGGCCAGACCAGGCCAGACCAGACCACAACAGACCAGGTTAGACCAGGCCAGGCCAGACCAGACCAGACCAGGCCATACCTTCTGGATACTGGTTCTGGACCAGGAGACAGGCCAGGCCAGACCAGACCAGACCAGACCACAACAGACCAGGTTAGACCAGGCCAGGCCAGACCAAACCAGACCAGACCATACCGTCTGGATACTGGTTCTGGACCAGGAGACAGGCCAGGCCAGGCTTCCTGGACCCTGGTCCCTGTTGATATTAGTGCAACAGCTGCAAACAGTTCCAGTCCAGAGCTCTGTATCACACTTAACCACACAATAATTAGACTTTATTGGATTTAATCTGACATTTATGACGTCTTCAACTGGCTACAGTGACTCATCTCAGTGACTCACAACACCTTTAAACACACACACACACACAGACACACACACAGACCCACACAGGGTGGTGTCTCCTGAGGTTGCACAACATGTGAGGAGAAGAGAAGACGAAGGAGGAGTGAGGAGCTGAGCGGTGAAATCATCTGCTGCCTGTGTGGCCCGTCGAGCAGCAGCAGCAGCGATAACAAACAAATGAATATCACATTTATTAAATATTTGCTGCGTTGTGTTTTTGTTCTCCTGGAGGGTCCCGGAGAACTTGGCAACGCTGAGGAGGAAAAAAAGGAGGAGACAAACAGGGTTTGAGTGCGGTTGAACGAGACGGAGCAGCAGCAGCAGCAGCAGCAGCAGCAGCAGCAGCAGCACCAGCAGCAGCAGGTGGGACCGGCGCCTCCTGCAGATCTTCAGGTTCTTCACGGTGACGCAAACACAACAGCACAGGGAGAAGAGCTGTTTCCCACAATGCATTGCAGTGTTGCACAAACAACTCCACGGTGCAAAGAGTGTAAAAGCTCAGATGAGTCGTGACTCATAACTCAGTGGGACAAGAAGTGTTTGTGTGTCCAGAACAAGAGCTTCTGTCGAGTTTCTGTTGTGTTTCTATTATGCATCTGTTGTGTCGCTGTTGTGCGACCTCCTCCCAAAGACTCACAACCTTGCGCTGACCTCTGACTTCCCCTCCACGGAACTGACGAGTCGTTTTTCCATCGTTTGTCCGAATCATTTTCTCCAGATGATTCGGTTCAGTTTTTTTTTCCTGAAAAACTTTGACCAACACAACCAACGCTGAATCTTCCCGGTGTTCTGTCCGGGTGTTGTCGAGGTGGCGGCAGACTGCAGTTCGCAGGCCCGCCTGCAGGGCGACGTCAGGAGATTCAATCAAAGCACGTTGACATTCTGGGGGATTTTCACCACAATAGCGACTCAGGGAGCAAATCTTCAACCAATCCCTGACGAGGTGGTCCGGCGGCTCTGTCCGAGGAGTGGAGAGGTGGGATTAGCCCCTCCTCCTCCACCCCCGGACAAGCACCTCAGCCTGACCTTGTGACCTCCCAAAGCCCCGCAGTGATTGTCCTGCAAATCAGCGACACGGCCGCCACCGTGTTTGAGCAGCAGCTTAAGAGCTCAGCGGCGGCGGCGGCCTCGCAGGACGCCACTCCAGCGCTTATTAGAAAAGCCCAGGACGGAGCCCCCCGACCCTCCCCCCCCACCACCCACCACCGGGTTCCCATGGTGCTTGATTGGCTTGTCACGCTACACGCAGGGCGCGTGGGAAGCCAGCAGCTGAGCAGTCGCCAACGCTAATGAGAGCACGACGAGCAGGAAGCTGCTGCTGCTGCTGCTGCTGCTGCTGCTGCTGCTGCTGCTGCTGCTGCTTCACCTCTGACTCAGGAGGGTTTTTTTGAAACACTATTGTTTGGACCAATCACAGGCTCCGAAAGAGAGAAAAAGACGCAACTTTTAGCACGTTAGCTACACAAACATCCTGCTGGTGTTTCATGGGAAGTAACTCCGTAGTTTCCTTTGAAGAAGTTTAAATGAGAACTACGAGGAATCTGATTGGCCTGTGCCGTCCAATGATTGTTGGCTTTGTCTTGTGACCACAACCCCAGACTCCAAGGGAACTCCATGGGATTTTTTTTATTTTTTATGCTGCAGTACCTCGAGTGGCCACTGGGAAGAATCAGCACGCCAGGCCTTAGAATACATCCATGCATGTGACACTGGGGAATCAAATCCAAAGGATTTGTTCAACGTTCCGACGAGTCGGTGATCGTAAAGAAACTCAACACTTTTGGGTGAATTTGCAACAAAGTCAAAGTCCAAATTAGATTTTTTTTTGTCTTTCAGCTGAACTCTTCGTCTGCGTCGCTGCGGCGTTCCTGCGGCGTTCCTGCGGTGGAACCTCCAGCAGCTGACGGAGGTTCTGCTCCACGTCGGCCGCAGGCTTCGTTGCAACAAAGTGACAGTTTGCGGAGTTTGGGCGGCGCCGGTGAAACGCGATCGCGGCGGGGGGTGGGGGAGGGGGGCGGAGGGGGCGGGGTCGGTTCGCACTGGCACTCGTTTCCCATGATGCATCGGGGTTGGCGTAGTTCGCCGTCACGTCGTTGAACCGGAGGTTGCTGATTGGCCGGGATGACGAAGCACAACGCCGCGACCTCGCTGGACGTCCGGCGGGTTGCAGGGGGAGGGGTTGGGTGGCGGGTGAGGGGGTTTGGGGGGTGCTGGGAGGGAGGGGGGGTGAGGGGGCGTCGGCCTGTCAGCTGACTGACACGCCGACGTGCGGCGCATGAAGCTGGCGAGAGACTTCAGCATCGTTCACGCTCCGCCGACTTCCTGTCTGCTTCCTGGAGAGCAGCGAGCCTCCGTGTGTGTGAGTGTGCGTGAGTGTGTGTGTGTGTGTGTGTGTGTGTGTGTTTAGAAGGGGGCGGAGTCAGGAGTCTGTCTGGGGTGGGGGGGTTGCAGGAAAACACGGAAGACTCTGCGGTTTTTGCGACGAGGGGTCGTGTTCGCGTTTCTCACCCGATACCCTTGATGCGCCGCCCCCCTCCCCCGTCCCCCTCCCCTCTCCTCCCCCTCTGCCCCTCCCCCTACCCCCCCTCCCAGAATTCCACCAGTTCCTCTCGACCACCGATCCTGCTCCTGACAGCGACGGCGAGGATCAGCAGTGTTTTATACACAGGAAGAGTGAGCCATGAGGAGGAGGAGGAGGAGGAGGAGGAGGAGAGGAAGATGAAGAGGGAGGAGGAGGTGGAGGGGGGGGGGAGGGAGGAGGAACATCTCATTAAAGGGAAAAACACGGCCACCATTAAAATTGCAAATCAATGCTAATTGTCGGCGGGATGTAAACACTAAGTGATGCTGAAAACAAGCAGAGGGACTGGAGCTGCTGCTGCTGCTGCTGCTGCTGCTGCTGCTGCTGCTGCCGGGCTTCTAAAGTAACACACACACACACACACACACACACACACACACACACACCAGGCAGGCCTTCACCACAGCAGACAGGTCAGCCAATCACCACCAGCCGCCCTCTTCTGATCTGATTAAAAAAAAAACTTTAAAAAAAAAAAGTTTTTTTGAGAAATTACACCGACTGCATCTTCTCCTTGAACTCCATCCATCCATCTTCACCGCCTGCTTCCTCCTGCTCTCAGGGTCTCGGGGGTCTGCTGGAGCCTCAGCCAGCTGTCACAGGGTGAAGGCAGGGTGACACCCTGGACCAGTGGCCAGTTCATGGCAGGGACACATGGAGACAAACACCCATATGTCATTTCAGACACACACACACCGAGGGACAATTCAGAGTTTCCAGTTCACCTCACACGCATGTTGTTGGAGTGTGAGAGGAAGCAGGAGAACCTGGTGGGAACCAAGCAGACACTGGGAGAACCTGGAGAACCCAGCAGACAGTGGGAGAACCCGGAGAGAACCCAGCAGACACTGGGAGAACCTGGTGGGAACCAAGCAGACACTGGGAGAACCTGGAGAGAACCCAGCAGACACTGGGAGAACCTGGAGAGAACCCTGCAGACAGTGGGAGAACCTGGAGAACCCAGCAGACAGTGGGAGAACCCGGAGAGAACCAAGCAGACAGTGGGAGAACCTGGAGAGAACCAAGCAGACACTGGGAGAACCTGGAGAACCCAGCAGACACTGGGAGAACCTGGTGGGAACCAAGCAGACACTGGGAGAACCTGGAGAGAACCCACGCAGACACTGGGAGAACCTGGAGAACCCAGCAGACAGTGGGAGAACCCGGAGAGAACCCAGCAGACACTGGGAGAACCTGGTGGGAACCAAGCAGACACTGGGAGAACCTGGAGAACCCAGCAGACACTGGGAGAACCCGGAGAGAACCAAGCAGACAGTGGGAGAACCCAGAGAGAACCCAGCAGACACTGGGAGAACCTGGAGAGAACCCAGCAGACAGTGGGAGAACCCGGAGAGAACCAAGCAGACAGTGGGAGAACCTGGAGAGAACCAAGCAGACAGTGGGAGAACCTGGAGAGAACCAAGCAGACACTGGGAGAACC
>NW_027466385.1:0-7500 GCF_046127955.1 Nelusetta ayraudi | reverse complement strand
TACCAAAACTGTTTGTCCGCCCCACTCTATAAGCCCCGCCCCCACCCCGAACGAAGGAGAAACGGGAGCGATCTCGGCCGGCTCTCCTCGCTCCGCTCGCCCGGAACGTCCTGCGACTCTGGGATAAAGCGGCGGCCGGCGGGTGGTCACACCAGGACGCGGATTAGATCCCCCCCCCCCCCCCCCCCGATAGGAAGTGCCCCCCTCCCCCGCCTCCCCCTCTCCTTACCTTCCTCCTCACATCTTCACCCAACCCAGCTCCTGCCGGCAGGACTTCCATTTCAATTTTCTTGACCCGACTGTGTTTTTCACCTGGCGGCTCAGATGACATCACCGCTGGCGTGCCACCTCCCCCACCCCCGCCGACGGCCCTAAATGGGAAACAGGTGAAAGGGTGGAATTATCCTCCGGATCTGCACAGCGACGCCCCGGATGGTGACCCCACTCTTCCCATTCAGGAGCGTTCACCACGTTCCCAAAGGCAACAAGAAGAGAGGAGGGGGGCGGGACAATTGGCCCGCACACGCACACACGCACACACGCACACGCACACACACACATACACGCACGCACACACACACACACACACAAACACACTCCGTGTTTTATAATTTTGTCTCCTCCTCTTCCTCCTCCTCCTTCCTCTTCCTCTTCTTTTGTTTTCGGGAGACACATGAATGATGCATGAGGATGAAAATGTCACCCTCCCAAAAATAAAACTCAAAAAAAGAAAAGATATTGTCGCACTCCTGGTGTTTCTCTCTCCTGCGTGTTTGCTGCCTCCTGGTCAGAATCACATTCCGGCTGTTAGCGAAGAACCTCGGACGGATTTCAAAACTCAAATGAGAAAAAAAAAAAGAAATCCTGTTTTTCAGAGGGGAGCGCAGCACGGAATGGTGTGACTTCCACACGTGCTCCTCATCCTGATACATGCACGGGCAAAAAAAATATATCTATGTATTTTTCTTCAGGGACGGAAAAAAACAGTAAAAAAAAAATCCCAGACCGCACTTTCACTTTCAAGTCGGGAATCTGTGCCGGGAAGCCGGCGTAAACTGCGGGGGCTTTTCTGGAATTCCTTCATGCATGTGGAAGCAGAGTTTGGATTGGGAAAGCCGCCGCTGACTGCGGCAGAGGGAGTCATCCTCCGGAGCTCCGTCCTGTCAAACTCACAGCCGCACTTCTTCTTTTTCTTTCATCCTTCTCCCGCACGACCTGGAGTCGGAAAAAACTCCCGGCCAATCGCTCCCACTGCTCCTTCCACGGATCATTTGGCCGGCCGACAACAGCAGATACTTTCATGTCGCCGGCCCCCACAATGGTCCCGGACCACCTCCAGACCACCTCCAGACCACCTGCCCACCCTGCAGGTCCTGAGCCGAGTCCGGCGGCAGAACGCTGCCTAATCGACCACATGTGTTCCCTCCATCCCTCCATCCCTCCATCCTTCCATCCCTCCATCCCTCCATCCTTCCTCCCACCCGCCCGCCCTCCAGGAGCTCGGCCGCTGCCCACGGATCCAGGAACATTTTTTTGTTTGGTCGCCTCGGTGGAGACGATATTGATCAGAGTGAAAGATAAGAGGCGGCGGGGGGGTGGGGGGGTGGGATCCAGGATAAGATCCACTGCAGTGCTTTTAAACAAAAACCACAATGACAACAACGTTTTAGAAAAACATGACAATCGGCATGTTGGAAAAAACAATCAAAAGAAGAATACTGGCTGCACTCATACCTCCCAGCCAGTAGGGGGCGCACTCACTCTCGCCTCAACTCTTCCGTCTACTGGTCTAGCCAGGACTGTGTGATGTCACACAGAATGCCAGCTAGCGAGCTAGCTAGCACGTAGCTAGCTAGCTGGAGCTTGATTGTCGTTTCCTGTTTCCTCTGTTCGGTGCAGTTTGAGCGAGTGCGGCGTTTTCTCCGAGCCGCTTGCAGCGGCAACGAGGAAGAAATTAAATAAATAGATAAATAAATATATAAATAAATAAATAAATAAAGAGATAAATACAAAAAAATAAAGAGTGGTCTGGCGGGGACGAGCAGCAGTTGGCAGGACGGCGGCTTGGCAGCTGCCCGGCGGCGGCGCCGGCCGTCACTTCCACTGCAAATCTATTTCGCCGCCTGTCAAGGGAAATTCCGCAGTCGCAATCAGGGAACGTCGGCTAATGAACACGACGCCACTTTGTCGCTGTTCATAAAGAAAAAGCAAATGAACCTTCAGAATAACTTGTCAGAGCTGTTATTTCCCGTGGATCCGAGGACCTGGCAGGAAAAAATAAATAAAAATACGTGCGGGGGGGGTAGCCACACAGGAAGTCACATGTTTCATATTTCTGGCTGGAGAAGAATAAAAGCACGTCTTTTCATGGCCAGGAGGGGAGTGTGTGCGTCGAACCGTGAAAATGACATTTTCCTTGGAGAGGGAAAGAGAGAAACACACCGCCGGTGGGGTTGAAGCGATTTCACCTGTTTCCAATATCCCAAATTTCCTGGAATCAAGTTGCGGCGTTCCCAATAAGACTCGGCCGGAAAAAAACAACGGCCCGCAAAAAAAAAAAAACCCTCCGGGCCGCTCCAGAAAAACCCAAAAACCACTCCGATCCGCGCACCGCTCGGATCGGCCCGGCCAGCGCCCCCACGTGAACTGCGGAGGGCGATGTCCGCGTTGACGGGACAGCGAAGGCATCGCGGCGGCTGCAGCCGGCGGAACCGCAGCTGGCGGAACCGCAGGGAGACCAACGCCGCTGCTGCTGCTGCTGCGGAGAAAAACCCACCCAGGTCCTGGAACAAACATCGGCATATTTCCCTGCTCGCTGTTTGTTTGAACGCGGCCGACTCGTCTCGGGGGCGGCGGCTTCAAAATAAAGAGAGCCTGACAAACAAGTGGCGCTCCCTGCCGTGCACCACCTCCCATCGAGCCAGCACAGACGCTCGCTGGCTTCTTGTTTGTCGCGTCGCGTCGCAGGGCAGAGAGGCGTTGGCGTGGCAGGAACCCCAGCGTGGCTGTGAAAGTGGCGAGTGGAATATGATGAGTTTTTAGAAGCGCGAGTTAAAAAAGATTTTTGGGGGGGAAAAGTGTGGGATAACGGTGGAGCGCAGAGTGTGACACTGTACCATGTAGTATATCATCATACCATCAACAGCAATAGCAAGAATAATGGCAGTTGGAGTAATAATGCTCATAGTGCAATGGTGCAGTATGATATAATAAAACATAATAAGCTATATGATATAATCATATATGATTTTTGAAATGTAATAGAACCATACAGTATCGTATATGATATAAAAAGTTCTCTCTGGGTTCTCCCTGTGTCTGCTTGGTTCTCTCCAGGTTCTCCCTGTGTCTGCTGGGTTCTCTCTGGGTTCTCCCTGTGTCTGCTGGGTTCTCCCCAGGTTCTCCCTGTGTCTGCTTGGTTCTCCGGGTTCTCCCAGTGTCTGCTGGGTTCTCTCTGGGTTCTCCCTGTGTCTGCTTGGTTCTCTCCAGGTTCTCCCTGTGTCTGCTGGGTTCTCTCTGGGTTCTCCCAGTGTCTGCTGGGTTCTCCCCAGGTTCTCCCTGTGTCTGCTGGGTTCTCTCCAGGTTCTCCCTGTGTCTGCTGGGTTCTCTCTGGGTTCTCCCAGTGTCTGCTGGGTTCTCCCCAGGTTCTCCCTGTGTCTGCTGGGTTCCCACCAGGTTCTCCCTGTGTCTGCTGGGTTCCCACCAGGTTCTCCCTGTGTCTGCGTGGCTTCTCTCTCTAGGAGTAAGCGGGTGTAGAAGATGAATGAATGAATGAATGAATGAATGAATGGATGGATGGTGCAATAAAGTTGAGTGATTTTACATGTGTGAGTCGGTGTGGCAGCGTCAGTCCGGCCGGAATTCCAGAGTGAAAAAAAAAAAAAAAAAATCAGAAAGGACTGTGTTGGGGGAGGGGTGTGTGTGTGTGTGTGTGTGTGTGGGGGGGGGTCTGGTTAAGGCCGGTGGTGTAATTAGTGTCGATCGAGGAAACGGCCTCATTATTGAGGCACTTGAGCAAATATTTACTGCCCTCCTTCTGTTTGACTCCTTGCATTAGGCTCATTATCTCCTGCAGGCGGCGCCGCTGGCGGAGAGAGCCGTGTGGAACGCAGCCTCGGCCTCAGGATCTGCTCAGGGATCAGCCGGGCTGCTCGGGATCAGCCCGGACGTGGGCGGAAAAGCAGGACGGCAGTGCCGAGTGACACGTCGAGCACTCGGAGCGCCGCCCGCAGACAACCTGCTGCCCACGCAGACCCAGCTGCTGGTGCCGCCACTTGTTTGTTTGTTTGTGTTTTCAGTGGAGAGAACACTTCACGTTTCTGAATGCAACACATGGCGTTTGGTTTGTTTCCATGTGCATTAAATGATTCATTTAAAAGAGAAAACCTTCAAATCCGGCCGTTCTAATTATCATTCTGCAGCCGTGGTGAATCACTTTCTGTCTGAAGCAGCGACTGGATTGACTGTTTGGACGCCGTCCAGGAGCCGCGATCCGTCTTTACAAGCTCTTAACTCACGGTGCAACACGTGTGGAGGCCCCGCTTCCTTTTACAGGTCATTATTATTTTAATCTGCTGCGGAGTAAACAAACACTTGAGCCGTTCAGATGGAAACAGTCGCTGCTGAAGATCCTGGGGATGTTAACCCTTGTGGACCAGCCCCCTAGAGGCCCCTGGAGGCCCCCTGGAGGCCTCCTAGAGGCCCCTGGAGGCCACCTCTCTTATTGTCCCAGAGGGGACTCGGACCGGCCAGGACTCCCATCAGCCAAGACTCCAACCAACCAGGTCTCCAACCAACCAGGACTCCAACCAACCAGGTCTCCAACCAACCAAGACTCCAACCAACCAGGTCTCCAACCAACCAGGACTCCAACCAACCAGGACTCCAACCAACCAGGTCTCCCACCAACCAGGTCTCCAACCAACCAGGACTCCAACCAACTAGGACTCCAACCAACCAGGTCTCCAACCAACCAGGACTCCAACCAACCAGGTCTCCAACCAACCAGGACTCCAACCAACCAGGACTCCAACTGACCAGGACTCTCGTCAGCCAGGACTCCCACCCCGACTCTGTCCGCAGGAGAGACGCGCTGCTTGCACCTTGTTCCTAAGTATTGGAGCAGACAAGTCCAGACAAGTCCTCTTGTTGGGCAAAAAAAAAATCTTCTGCAAGCCCTAATCTAAAAGAAGAAGAAGAAAACACTTATCTCGCCGCAGCACGGCTTCTGCAGAGTCCCTTCATTATGTCGGCCATGTTTACTGACACACGCGACTGGTAGTTTCTACTGATACTGGTAGTTTAGCGCCGTCCTGAAAATGTGTTTTTACCAGCAAATAATGAGCATGCAGCATGAAACAACAGCAGCAAGTGGCGTTTTGGGTTTGTGTTTTTTTTTTTTCTCAAAACGATAATATCCACCGCATGATAACAATGGTCGACTGGTGGGGAGATAAAAAAAAAAATCAGTGGGGGCGCTGCAGGACGGAGGACCTGATGTTAGCGTGTGCAAAAACCCCAAAGCAAAACATGGAAACGCCATCGGGTGGGAGCTTGTGACTGGTGGAGGAGCAGTGGACGCTGGTCCTGCTCCTGGACTGAACCGTGGGTCCGGCGGTGTTGAGGGGCCAAAAGTGTTTTCTCTACAAACTTTTCAACGGGGATCAAAAGAATGTAGAAAAAAAAAAAATCCATCAACAACATCCATTAACTGAGAGAAATGCAACAGCAACCGGAGCGTGTAAAAACTGTGTGTTGACAACAGAGGGAGGGACGGATGGACGGATGGACGGATGGAATGACTGATTACATGGCTGGAGCGCCGTCGGAATCAATCAGACCTCAAAAAAAAAACAAAAATAATAAATAAATAAAAAACAAAGAGAAAGGAACGCAGAGGAAACATGGAAACAAAGGATCGACAGGCGCGCAAACACGACGGCGACGGCGACGACGAGACAAAAACAAAAAACAAAAGCAACACAAAACGAGGGAGTCGGTATTGACGCGGCGGCACAATAACAGTTGTTGAAGATTCTCCCCCAGAAACATGAAAGATGAACGGCGGCGCTCCCACAGGAAATTTGTCTCCATGTCTGCTTTTATTTTCCTCCTCCGTCAGGGGAGGGGGGTGGGGGGTGGGGGTGGGGGTGAGGCGAGGAAGGAGAATAGATCACAGGGGGGCGGGGGACGGGGGAGTGGGGGGGGGGGGGCGGATGTAGGCCACGAGCAGAGCAGGCGCTTCATCACAAGCTCGGCTGCTAATCTCCGTCAGGAAGGAGAGGAAAAAAAATGTTCTCTTCTTTGGTGAAAACCTGCTCATTAGGACGTCCACATGACCATTATATTCTATTTGTATATATACACATATACATATATATATATACAGTATATGTGTGTGTGTATGTATGTATATATATATATGTAGTAATTATAACACCTGGGTCCTCGGCTGAAATCACTGGTTTGGATTCAAACAGCAGCAGGTGCCCACGTGTAAAAGTCTCTGTTGGACCTGCAGTGCGTTGTGGACCATAGGGGGCGCTGCGGCTGGGCTTTTTTTTTATTTCCCCCCAACCCCGGCGGGGGGGAAAAAATAACTTCATTCACAGCCACAAGAAAAAAAAGTTAAAAACCAAAGAACGAAGCTCTCGGCCTTCATCGTCTGTGGGAAAACTCATCAATGCTGCCGCAGACTCCACCCCACCCCCCCCAAAAAAAAGCATCCCTGGGAGTTTTGACGGACGGAACCTTCACGAATCCGCTCGGTATTCCGAGGCTGAATCCCGAATCCCGGCCCACTTGTTGTTTGCTTCCCGGTGGAATGGAATGGGAGGCAGGGAGGTGGGTGTGGCTCGTAGGGTGGATGGGGGATTGGAAGGCGGTGGGGGGGGGGGTGGCACACATCGCCACCTGTTGGACTAGCGGGGGGTTAATACAGCCGACGGACCACCGGCTGACAGCATTCCTCCCCCCGCCCAGCTCCTCTGATTGATGGAATGTCCCACTCGGGGTTAATTTACGCTGCTGAATAATGCATGGAATGATGGCGGCGCCCTCCAGGGGGCCGGAGCTGCAGCGCTGGGACGAATTGAGAGGGGTTGTTTTTTTTTTTTGTTGTTTTTTTCCCCTCTCGGAGGACGACAGCTGGAGAGGCCAAGATGCTCTTTGGGCTGCTGAATATTAAACTGCTGAGAATGGGTCAACTCAATGAATTAGTAAAGAAATAAAATCAAACTCAACAAAATAAAAGTGGAGCGAGGACGGCTTTGACACTCTGTGAAACCTGGACAAGGAAAACTCCCGGGAAAAAAAACAACTTGCGCTTATTATTGTTTGTACTTCTCCACCACAGCGACGCCAAAGGATGAGTTTCCTCTGTTAGCGTTAGCGACGAACGTGCTAATACTCATCAGTGAAATGATTGGCTGCTCACAACGTCACCTTAACACAAACAAAACAATGTTGTTCTTTGTTTCATCCTTGTGGTTTTCAAGGTGA
>NW_027466384.1:55000-62302 GCF_046127955.1 Nelusetta ayraudi | reverse complement strand
CTCCCAATGCCAAGTCGCCCATGCTCACCCGTTGTCATTGTCTCCCCCCCCCCTCCTCTCCCCCCCCCCCCCCCCACAGTGGCAGGGTTCCCCTACCCCGCCACAGGAGCTACGGTGGCCTACCGGGGTGCCCACCTACGAGGGCGGGGCCGGGCCGTCTACAACACCTTCCGCACCGCCCCGCCTCCACCACCCATCCCAGCCTATGGAGCGTGAGTACCACACAACACAGGCACACACACACACACACACACACACACACAGACGGACGGACGGACACATAGACAGATAGACGGACGAATAGATAAACGGACGGACGGACGGACGGAGGGACGGATGGATGGACGGAGGTCTCGGACAGAGAAGCAGTGAGCGGCTCAAGCAGGAAGCTTCCAGAGGACGGAGCAGCAGCAGTGGTGAAGACAGAAGGGAAGGATGAGATGTGGTTTCTGTGATGGTGGGAAGCAGAAGTTCTTCCTCCGACTCCGACTGCAGTATTAATGACGCTCTTCCAGTTTCTCTGGGCTTTTTTTTTCTTTCTTTCTTTCTTTCTTTCTTTCCTTTTTTTTTTTTTTTGCACACCATTTATTTTTCTCTCACTCCTCGAGGGCTCTTTGGGGACCGGAGCGGTTGTCAGTACCCAGGTATACGGACCCCCGCTCCCCCCACCACCACCGCCTCCTCCTCCCCTTCTTCCTCACATTTGCGCTGTTTACAAAGGAGGAACTAACAAAGCCGCAGGGAGCGCCGCCGAGCACCGAGAGGGCCAATCGGATCTGGCCGGGCTCTGTGACCGGGGCCTCCGCTGATCTCCGGGCTTTGTTGGAGCAACCTGCACCCCCCACCCCCAACTCCCCATCCCCAACACCACCACCCCCCCAGCTCCCCAACACCACCACCCCCCCGATCTAGCCGCAGGCCTGTGTGGTCGTGGGAGAGGTCTGCTGGAGAGGAACGGCCCAGGGCTCCACTTCAGCCTGTGGTGCGTTCAGGGCCCCAAGGCCTGGAAGCCTGGAAGCCCCTCCCACCAGCTCCTTCTAACTCCTCCCACCAGTTTGGTCCCACATGTCAGCCCAGTTTCCAGCACAGCCGTCGCTTTGCTGCTGGTTTCTACATGATTCCAAACTGGACGCTTTTGTTTGGTCCAATCAGGCCTCCGTAGTGGAACCTCTCCTCACACTGACGTCTCAGTGTGAGTTCCCCCCCGAGATAACGTACATATCGGACCTATTTTCCAAATTTCAATCACTTTATTTAGACATTTGCAACTCGGCGTGAGGTTTTCTCTCTGGTCCACATCGCCCACCTCTGGCCTGGAGGACTAACTGCAGCGTTTTCACTCCGTTTGTCTCGTAAAAAGCCAAAGGAAATATTTTGCGTGTGGACTGACCTGCCTGGCCTTTGTGATCCGCAGGGTGGTTTACCAGGACGGCTTCTATGGCGCAGAGATCTATGTAAGTACCGCTGTTTTCCTTCCTCTTCCCTTTCTTCTCCTCCTCCTCCTCCTTCTTCTTCTTCTTCTTCTTCTTCTTCTCCTGGCCCAGTTAGATGAAACACTAGCTGAGTGTAGTGGGAGGAGAGAACGTGATCTCCTCAGCCTCCCAGTCTTCTGCTGCCTCTCTGCCAAGTCGGCGTCGATTAGGGCCTCCGTCTGCTGTGCCAAGAAACTCCACAACAAAATTTAAAACCCCCTCAGCTCCTCCCTTCCCCCTCCCGCCTCCCCCTACCCCTCCTCCCTCGGTGATCTCAGACTTTGGCAGGAGGCGGAGCCCCGGCTCAGTGTCCCGTGTCAAGTGAGGTCATGTCTTGCTCAGATTCATCCAGGATTGTGTCTCCTGGACCTGCTGAGGCTTCTCTGCTCTGTTTTTTCAAACCCCCTCTTCCGTCCTCTACGTCCTCCTCCTCCCCCTTCTCTTCCTCCTCTCTGCTCCTCCCTCCACATCCTCTTCTTACTCCTACTGCTCCTCTTCTTCCTCCTCCCCCTCCACCCAGTCCTCCTTCTGTTCTCCCTGGTTTTCCTCCTCCTCATCTTCCTCCTTCTCTTCTTGCTGCTTTTCCTCCTCCTCCTTCTCTTCTCCCTGGTTTTCCTCCTCCTCATCTTCCTCCTTCTCTTCTCCCTGGTTTTCCTCCTCCTCATCTTCCTCCTTCTCTTCTCCCTGGTTTTCCTCCTCCTCATCTTCCTCCTTCTCTTCTTGCTGCTTTTCCTCCTCCTCCTTCTCTTCTCCCTGGTTTTCCTCCTCCTCCTCCTTCTCTTCTTGCTGCTTTTCCTCCTCCTCCTCCTCTTCTCCCTTTCTTCCTCCTCATCCTCCTTCTCTTCTCCCTGGTTTTCCTCCACCTCCTCCTCCTTCTCTTCTCCCTGGTTTTCCTCCTCCTCCTCCTTCTCTTCTCCCTGGTTTTACCCCTCCTCTTCCTTCTCTTCTTCCCTCCTCCTCCTCCCCCCCCTTCTCTTCTTGCTGCTTTTCCTCCTCCTCATCCTCCTCCTCCTGCTCTTCTCCCTGGTTTTCCTCCACCTCATCCTCCTCCTGCTCTTCTTGCTGCTCTCCCCCCCCCCCTCCCCCTCCTCCTCCTCCTCCTCCTCCTCCTGGCTGTGTTGTGTAGTGCTGCTGCAGTCAGGGTATCCCTGCCGCTCCCTGCGGGGGTGTCGGTGAGGCCTGAGTGGAGCCGCCTCACCGTGTGGGAGATAAGAGGAGCAGCGGCAGATAAAGGGATTAGCCGTCCCTGCGGAGCCGCCTGCTGCCGCGGGGTCACATCAGTGGGCCGGCCCGAGCTGCATGTCGCCCTTGACGGGCCGTGAGGCGGCAGCGGCGGCGGCGGTGGTAGTGACTGCTGTGGAGATAATGCGGAAATTACCAGGCTGCCCGGCTTTGACACGAGTCCAAGCGTTTGTGGGAGGTTGTAATTTGTCCCTTTGATTCTGCAGCTTTTCCTTTTTTTTTCTTTTTTCCCACTCCCCGCCCCCGCCGCCCCCGCCGCCGCCGCCGCCGCCTGCTCGCGATAGCGAGATGACGGTTGGCACGGCGGCAGGATCAGAGTCACCTCTCACTTTCCAACCGGCCGTGATCTGCACCGCTGCCCACATGATGGCGCCGACTTTCACTTTTTAAAGAAATAATGAAATAAAATAAAGCATCTCCCAGCGCGGCTGCACTCTGAGCCGTCACATCGGTCCAGCCGCCTCGGGCCGAGTCCTGGCGTCCCCTGAACCAAGGCCGGCCCTGGTTGGTCCATTACTCAGCCAGCCCCCCCCCCCCCAACCCCTCTCCCCCGCTGCTTTACTGCCATTAGTTCCTGCTTTGGCCACTGCGCTGCTTCACACTGGCCGAGTGCGGCGTGAAGGTCTCGGGTGAGAGGGGGGGGAGGGGGAAGGGGGGAGGAGCCGTCCCTTAGACCCTCAGCGTCCGGCGCCATCGCTCAAACAGCCGCCGCCGTGATTTGTCGAAGCGGCGTCGGGGCGAATCTATCACTTCCTGTTCCGAGAGGCCTCGCCCGGATTCCTGCACACAGGAATTTACGCTCGGCGGCCAGACTGATACATATTCATGCTCGCCACCTTTATGAGGGAGCGGGGTGAGCGAGCGGCGGCACGGGTACACCAGCGCACAGCCGGGGTGACAAAATAACAAATGCGCCGCAACTGTTGTGTGCAGGGTTTGACAACACAGCGGCAGAGTGATTTATCGCTGCGTGCCAGTCGGGGGGGGGGGAGAGGGGCACTCGGAGGGGGGGTGGGGTGTGGCTGTAATCAGCGCCGTCCCGAGGCGCCGCCGTTCCCCCCCCCCCCTACAGGAAGTGGTGATCCTCCTCCGGCGCCTCCACTTCCTGTCCCTGTGGAGAACACAGAGAGAGAGAGAGAGAGAGAGAGAGAGAGGATTCCAGTCCCGTGACCCTTGACCTCACTCTCGCAGCGCTGGGAGAAGGTAGACGCCGCCGCCGGAAGTCTCCTCAACCAACCCCCCCCCCCCCCCAGAGTTTAAAAAATGAATGGCAGCCATGCATTATTGAGAGCCGCCCTGCGATGGGCTCACACTCGGGCGGCGCTAATAGAAAACACGGCGGGAGAACGGCTCCATTTTTCAAAGAGAGCGATGGCGCCGCTCCGGCTGCTGCCCACCCCCCCACCCACCACCACCCAGCACCACCACCCGCCTCCTCACTTCATCTGTGAGCCAGGGAGGGGGGGGGGGGCGGCTCTTCAATAATGAAGCAGTGGAGCCGCCTTCATCTTTAGAATAAAGAAATAAATAAGAGCGCCACGGCGGGATTGAGGGACTTCCGGCCTCCACGTGGCCTCTGTGATGCCGCCGAGTCTCGAGCGGGACAGCCGCTCTGCCTCGCTGCATCAGTCATCCCCCACTAATGCCGCCGCCGTACATCAGACAGCACCCTCTGGTGTCCGAGAGCGGAACTGCAGCCAGAAGTAGCAGCACTCCGGTGTGGGTGAAGTCGAACTGTGAAGGCAGTGTGTGTGTGTGTGTGTGTGTGTGTGTGTGTGTGTGTGTGTGTGTGTGTGTGTGTGTGTGTGTGTGTGTGTGTGTGTGTGACAGAGATGTAACCTCTCTCTGTTTAATCATTGATTAACACTGCACTGTTTTTTCATTTCTCTTCTCTTTCTTTTGCAGGGCGGCTATGCGGCGTACAGATTTGCTCAGCCCGCCACCACCGCTGCTTACAGTGACAGGTGAGACACCCCCCCCCACCCCCCCTCCCCTTCCCCTCCTCAGCCCCGCCTCTTAATGAAGAGCCGCGCCCTGAGATGTAGCAATACGCCACGCAGAGACGGCCCGGCGTGTAAGAGTGTCACACGCTCCGCCACTCCCGGATTGTCCGGGTTCAGCCGACCCTGAAATACGTAATTACGGACGGGCGGCTTCCCCCCCCCCTTTAATTTCTGTCTGGGTTTGGGGAGGGGGGGGCGGGGATTTTGGTTTTGGTTTATGTTTATGTTTCTATCAAACATAAACAGATGTTTCCGGCAAATTCAATTTCACACAACTGGAAAGTGGGAGAGAGAAGGAGAAGAAGGAGAAGAAGAGAATCAGAATTCAACGCAGCCTCAGCAGCGGAGGCAGGGATCTGCGGTGACGAGGGAGCAGAGGTAGAATTCAGAGTTGGAAACAAATTAAAGACACGTCGCAGGCGTGACAGGAAACATCGCAGAGACTCTCGGAATGAGACTCTCGGAATGAGACTCGCTGCATTCAGAGAGGCAGTAATCGTGTTTGGGCGCCGATGAGCCGAAGTCCGAGCGCTGAACTCACAGCAGGCCTTCCAGTTCCATTACCACACAGCCAGATCGCTCCCTTTGCATCTTGTGTCCTGTTTAAATGAGCTGGCTGTCGTGATTTCTAATCAGTGACAATGTAGCAGAACAAGAAAGAAGAAAGACACAAGGAGGTGTACGCTCTCTGTGGTTTGGTCCTGCAGCAGCTTTTATCCATTTTACTCTGCTCAGTCAGCAAAAAAAATGATTTGGAACCGAATCATATCCCTGAAGTCAGGCAGAGATTAGAACTACTTCCTGTTTGAACCTGGTGACTCCTCTGCCTCTCCACTGGTTCTGTCTATCAGGCAGTGCGACAGTAGCTCCACACTGTAGCTCCACACTGTAGCTCCACACTGTAGCTCCGGGCTTGAGACTGAAAGGAAGCATCAGAAGAATCAGACTAACCTCGTTGGAGCGGATGAGAGAAGCTGTGACGTGCATGTATATGGGAGGGGGCGGAGACTGGCTGTACTGACTGACTCTATCACTCCTGAGAGATGTCACTGCGGCCCAGGTTCCCCCCCCCTCCCGGGCCTGGACCTCACTGGGCTGGTCTGGGAATCTAATCTGGGAAGGATTGAACGTGTCAGTGGTGATAACAGATGCACTGCCCCCCCCCCAACACCCCCCCTCTCTCTCTCTGGTCTAGAGCAGAAATTGGACAGCGGCTTTTCTGTCTTTTCTTCTTTTTTTCTCGCTCCGGCCCTCTCCGTCTCTCTCACCTTGATTTAATTCTCCTCTCCATTTGTGTGTGTGTGTGTGTGTGTGTGTGTGTGTGTGTGTGTGTGTGTGTGTGTGTGTGTGTGTGTGTGTGTGTGTGTCCCTCCCTGAGATTTAATGTAGTTCAGCTCCAACTTGTTTGTTCTCCTTTTGTCTGTTTGTTTCCTGGCGAACGAGCGGCCGCAGCGTGACGGCCGGATCGATGGGAGGAGGAGTGGGGAGGAGGAGTGGGGGGTGCGGAGGAGGAGAGTAAGAGGGTGGGGGAGAAGGAGGAGGATGACGATTGCGTGGGGGTTGTCGGCAATCACTGCTTATCAAACTCAACGACCGGACCGGAGGACTCAGCCTCCTCCTGGTCCTCGTCCTCCTCCTGCTCCTCCTCCTGCTCCTCGGCCTCCTCCTGGTCTTGGTCCTCCTCCTTCTGGTCCTGGTCCTCCTCCTGGTCTTGGTCCTCCTAGTCTTGATCCTCCTCCTGGCCCTCGTCCTCCTCCTGGTCTTCGTCCTCCTCCTGGTCCTCGTCCTCCTCCTAGTCTTCGTCCTCCTCCTGGTCTTCGTCCTCGCTGACTTTGCTCTTGCCGGCGCCGCTCTGACCCGCTGGGTGCTCCGCTGAGGCTCCGCCCCTCGTGGGGCCGCCGGGCCTCAGTGCTGGCTGGAGATAAGAGCACCGCTGAGACTCCTCCTGACCATGTCCTCCTCCCTCCCTCTGGAGACCCCCCCCATCCCTCCTCCCCCTCACATGTCAGGCCCCGCCCTGCCCCGCCTGCCGACCTTGGCTGGACTTGAAGTGGGCGGAGCCACATTTAGATCTTACGTAACTACAGCAGCACGTCGGCCCACGTGAACCACCGCTGCCGGTCTTCTCTCCTTCAGGAGGATTCCTTCTTCTTCTTCTCTTTCTTCTTCTCTTTCTCCTTCTTCTTCTGCTGCTCCCTCCCCGCCAGCCTTTCTTTTTTCTTTTTCTATTTTTTTTTCTTTCTTTTTTTTTTTTTTTTTTATCCCTGGTTGGTTCGCTGCCCTCAGTCCTTGGCGGGGTGCTGTGCCTTATCTGCTCCGTGCAGACCCTCATTTGCAAGCGAGCGTTGGAAGAAGAAGGAGAAGAAGATGAACAAGAAAAGAAGAAGAGGAGGAGGAGGAGGAGGAGGAAAAAGGAGGAGAGTAAATAGAGAGAATATGGGAAGACAAACAGGGCGACGCATCTTGTCGTGTCTCAGAAGGAAAATTGGGGAGGATTAGTTCCGACCCAGCGACGGTGAAAAGGCGGGCGTGGGGGGGGGGGGTATGTAAACAGGAAGAGGAGGGGATTGGGGAAGCCCCGCCCC
>NW_027466384.1:27500-50000 GCF_046127955.1 Nelusetta ayraudi | reverse complement strand
TGCTAATGGCCACGCTAACACACACACACACACTAACACACTAACACACACACACCACACACAGGAATGTGTTGACAGCAGCAGCTGCAGTGGTGGCAGGCCTGGTGTTGACTGGTGGGTTTGGTTGGTGGGACAGTAGCTCCGACTGGGCCCACTGTTAATACCACATCTTTAAAATTAAAAAGCTTAGCGGGCCGCACGTGGCCCCCGGGCCGTAGTTTGCCCACGCCTGGTGTGGGGATGTGAGAGCAACAGGTGACGACAAGGGACAGAAAGTTCTCCGCAGTCTGTGCTTCCGAGCACGTCCCCAGCACCGGGAGCTGCGTCGCCCGTAATTTCATTTCTATTTATTTATTTTATTTCATTTTTTTCCGTGCATGGCGGTGAAAAAATCTCACGTCAGCAGGGGAAATTCGGGCGGGAAAGATTGAAGCTGTTAAAAGGAAAAACTCCCCCCACGACAAAAAAAAAACCCTCCTGGGTGCCTCATGAACGCAGCAAATCAGCGTCTCAGTACGCAGAGGCCTCACTTTGTTTTTCCTACTTCCAGAAAATAAACACAAACCCACCGGCTGAGGGTGCAGGGGTTTGCTGCTGACGTCACTGATTGAATATCAATGAATTCAGATGATTGAACTCAGCAGCAGCAGCAGCAGCAGCAGCAGCAGCAGCAGCGTTGTGTTTCCCCCCCGCCCCCACAACTGAGAGCGCACACTCTGGTTTAAAGCACCGCACTGCGTGTTTTACCTCAGGACCAAGCAGCCATGCTGACACACACACACACACACACACACACACACACACACACACACACACTGCAAAAAAGATTACAAAATCACTCCTCGACAGGCAGACGGTTGAATTTTTCCTCTCACAACCAGCAGCATTTTCTGCTCTGTATTATTATTATTATTATTATTATTATTATTATTATTATTATTATTATTATTATTAAGCAGAAAACAGAGAATGGATAATAAACTTACTGTACAGCTCTTTGACAGAGATGCTTTAATACATAAACATATATGTAGAGAAGAAAATATATATACACACGGTTACATAGTGTAAAAAAAAAAAAGAAAATTCAGCTGTTGATGCACAAAAGTTCAATAAGATTCTCTACAGACGCAGCCTGGAGTTGCAGATCTGCTGCGTGTGTGTGTGTGTGTGTGTGTGTGTGTGTGTGTGTGTGTGTGTGTGTGTGTGTGTGTGTGTGTGTGTGTGTGAGGTGAATTGAAAAAGCTGCGTTCAGCTCCTGCCAGCTGTGGAAACTTTCTGTGCCGCTGTGGAAATTCAGCCGGCCGATGTTAACGACACAATTTATAGGCGGCCTCTCTCTCACACTCTCACACACACACACTCTCACTCTCACTCTCACACACACACACACATACACACATACACAGAATGCAGCATTCTCAAAAGGACAAAATGCGTCTTGTTGCACTTATTAATTTTTTCCCTTTTTATTCTTTTTTTTTCTTTGTTTTCTTAGATGTAACATATTTAAAGAAGTATCACATGCAGCTTATTTATTTGTGTTTTATCAAGATGTTAAAGTAATGTTGTACATATGAACAAAAAAACGAAGAGCAAAAAAAAAGAGAACAAATTATCTGACGAGCAAAAGAAACAAAACGTTCTTCCTTTTCTACGCTGCTACACAGAGACGCAGCAGGGTTTCTGTGTGTGTGTGTGTGTGTGTGTGTGTGTGTGTGGGCTTTTCCTTTGCTTTGCTGTCCAGCCGCCACTGATGTTTTCACATGTGAATGAGGTGCTAAATATAATATGCATGCATGTGTGTGTGTGTGTGTGTGTGTGTGGAGGGAGGGAAGGGAATGCAAAATGCAGTTTAGCCTCCACACTGTGGTTTACGGTCAGCCAACAGTTTATTGTGACCTCACTCAGCTCTCCTCTCGCTGTAATGACACGACGACCCCACTGACCTCTAGTAACCTCCATCAGGTTCTGCTGATTTTTTTAAATATATATATATATATATATATATATACTTTTTTTTCTCATCTGCACCAATGAGCGACTGGCTTTGGCCTGAAAAGGCTCGTTAGCAAGCAGTGGGCGGGGCCTAGGTGATTAACAGGAAGTGACCTTGCACCAGCGAGTCACTACATAAAAAAAAAAATTGTCACTCACAAAAATTACAAGATGAAATATTAGTTGTTGTTTTTTTTATATATATGTATATATATATATATAAATATATAAATTAATGCTATTAGGAAAACATGTTAAAAAAAAATATATGAAATTTGTCTTTTTTTTAACATTTTTATAATTTTTTTTTTTTACTTTGTGTTCTTCCTCATATTTCATTTCCTTCAAGTCATTATGGTCCCATCACTTTAAAGTGCACCGCCAGAACACTGCGCGTCCGTGTTAATGATGTTTGCTCTGCTCACTGGTCGACCTGGGCTCTGCTCTCTCACTCTCTCACTCTCTCACTCTCTCACTCTCTCCTCCGACGCTGCGTCCGCTCCCTGCGTCGAGTTCTTTCACGCCTCTGTTTGTTTCACGGAGCTCAACGGGCCCGGCGACAGTTTATCCAAACCGCTCTGGAATCAGTTAAAAGTCGTCACTGCAGCCGCAGCGGTTTGTTTTGAATGATTACGCGGGGAAGATGACGGCGCCGGCCGCGGCGGACCCGCTCGCCTCGATCCGGTTTGATCCGGTCTCACCAGCCGTTCATTCACCTCCTAATTACGTCTCCCAGACGTGAACAAAGACATTAGCCACATTAGCGTGTTTATCCACATGGCGGCGTTCTCAAACATTCAATCATCCAATTTATTTATTTATTCACTCTCTTTTTATTTTTGCCACCTGCACCCTGCTGCCTTCACTGACCTGGTCGTGTTATTACAGGGACGGTTTGAGTGTTGTCACCAGTCTGCACGGGTTTGTCTCCAGTTTACAGATAAATGAAATATATAGAATATAGAATAGAATATAATATAATATATATTATAAATGAAGTTGGCGTCGTTGAGCCGCTCCAGTGTCAGCTTATCATGGCTTCAATGCTAGAGACGTGTAAATAGGTTGCAGTCGTCTGTGTTGTAGAGGTCTGAGCCTTTGATTCTGCTTGTCCCCCCCCCCCAAAAAAAAAATAAAAAATTCAAATGAATTGAGAAAAAACAAAACAAAACAAAAAAAAGTTCGATGTGAATTTATAAAACTTTGATAGTTTTAGGTTTAATTTCGTAGATTTTCGCTGTATTTACTAACCAGCTTGATACACGACCAGACCTCTGTTGTATTAAAGCATTATTTTTTCATGATTATTTAAGAAAAAAAAAAAAACAAAAACAAAAAACCCAGTGGTGAATATATGGAGAGATGTTTACATGACCATGCGCATTAGCAGTGTGTGTTGAGCCCTGATAAGCTGGCAGGTGCACTGAAGAAAAAAGAAAAAAGATTTGTGCCGGAAAAAGCAAAGCAGAAAAAAAGAAGAGGAAAAAAAAAAAAAGCAACGCAAAAAAAGAAAAGCAAAAGCTGTAAATACGTTTGAGTGTATAAATGCACAGCTTGTATCTCCACTGTGTCTCTATGAAGTGAGCTTCTCTGTGTCTTCTTGTGTCAGTTCTGCCTTTGACAAACTGTCTTCCGACGGCTCTCCCACTTTTGGTTTCTCCTCCTCCCATCGTTTCAACGGCGACGCCCCGCCACCCCCCCCCTCCCCCTCACCCCCTCCTCCTCTTCCATGACTTGCTTTCTGCTGTCAGTGTGTGACATACCAGTAACTTCTGATTGTTTCAAGTGTCGGGAAATAAAGCAGTTAAAGAACAAGATGTCTGCACTGGCACGTGGATGTTGTCCCTGCTCGTCCCAACAATCTCTGTACCTTTGTGTTCACTTTTTGTTTCCTTTTGTTCCTCTCTCTCTCTCTCTCTCTCTCTCTCTCTCTCTCTCTCTCTCCCTCTGCTTGTTGCACGACCACCAGTGGGTTTTTGTCTTGAAATGGTGAAAATGTAAATATGGAAACCTGCTGTGTGCTTCCAGAAATAACTTGAATAGAGAATAATTGAGTCATTTTCTGTCGTGTTTTCTTTTTTTAATTTTGTATTTTTTTTTATTTTTTATTTTTTATTTTTTTTTGGCAGGGGGTGTTTGTCTGACTTGAATTTCAAACAAAAAGAAATGTGAAAATCAAAGTGAGAATCAGTTTCCCACCTGGAAACACTGACTGACTGTCCACACAGTGTCTGTTGCACTGGTTTGCTTCAACTGCAAACAAAACTAATTATTATTATTGTTATTATTATTACTATTATCATCATTATTATTATTATTCATGATGGTGTTTAGCTCGTGCTACTCGTGCTGCTGTAAACTCCTGCTGCTCCTCCGCCTCCTCGTCCTCCACCACTCTGCACTATGCACACGCGTCGGCTCCTCCTCGCTCCTCCTGCTGCTGCTCCTCAAACTGCTGCGTCTCCTTTTATTGGTCCGGGAGGAGACGCGGCTCGTCGACGACGGGCACCAGTTTTTTAATTGCCCAGGAAGTGAGAGCGCTCCGACAGGAGCGCCGCAGCCGGGCCCGGGCTCCCTGCACGCCGCCGCTCGACCGTGGGTGATTCATTTATTCGTCTCCGCAGCCCTTTTACGTCCCGGCCGCCTGTCACTGAGGCTATATGTAGCCTCGCACCGCTAGCACGCTGCGTCCCCACTGAGCCACCAGGAGGCAGGAGGAGGCTTCTGCTCACCACCTCACCACTGGTTCCCAGTAGACCCCAGTATAGCTGAGGAGGGAGGGATTGGTGCTCCTCCATGCGAGGGATGCAGCAGGGAGGTGGAGGAGTGGAGGAGTGGAGGGGTTCTGGGATGCTGATTGAGGGCACCACTGGTTTGTCTCTCTGGACCGGGTGGGGAAACAGCGGCGACGGCAGCAGCAGCAGCAGCAGCAGTGTGACTACAAAGCTGCCTCAGAATGAAAGGCTGCTCTCCTTCTCTCCACTCTCCTCCTCTCCTCCTCCCCTTTCTGCTCCTCCTCCTCTCCTCTGCTCCTCTCCTCCGCTCCTCCTCTCCTCTCTTTTCTTCTCCTTCTCATTCTCTCTGTCACATTCTTCCGCCGAGCCGCCGCCACATCAGCCTGAATTAGGCGCCATCTGTGGCGACGGGGGTCCTGGGACGCAGCGGCAGAGTGGCCCCGCCCCCTCCGCACTGCGACCCCCCCCGCCCCCCTCTTCCTTTGCGCCCATCTCCACCGCCCGTGATTATGGCGCCCTCTGATCTCACTCCGGCTCTCCTGGCAGGCGCCGGCGAGGCCCCTCCCCCTCCCCCCTCCCCCCTCCCACTCTCCCTCCTCCCTCTCGACGCTGTGCGGAGATGAAAGGCGAGCAAAGCCGTCGCGTTCGCTCGCTGCTCGCCTAAAACTTTCAGCGCGCTGCAAGTTTTCCATCTCGCCGCCGCCGTTCCAGAAGTGCTCTGATTGGCTGTGGTGCAGAGGTCAAAAGGCAGCAGAGGAACAGCGTAGCTGTGTTATTATTATTATATTGTTTGTTTCCCCCAGAATAATAAGAGTAATAATAATAATAATAATGATGATGATGATAATAATAATAGCAATAAATAATAATCCTGTGACCCTGAGTTAAGGAGGAAGCGGACATTGAAAATGGATGAATAATAATAATAATAATAAAACTAAATGAAATCAAAATAAATACATTGTCATGGAAACACAGCTAGTGTGGAGTTCTCCAGGTTCTCCAGGTTCTCCAGCTTCCTCACACACTCCAAAAACATGCATGTGAGGGGAACTGGAAACTCTAGATTGTCCGTATGTGAGTGTGTGTGAGTGTGTGTGAGTGTGCCTCTCTATGTGTCCCTAATAAAGTGTCCACTGGTCCAGGGTGTCACCCTGCCTTCACCCAGTGACAGCTGGTAGAGGCTCCAGCAGACCCCCAGCACCCTGAGAGCAGCAGGAAGCTGGTATTGAAGATGGAGGGATGGAGGGATGGATGGATGGATAATAATGACCATCATAAGAATAATATCAATAATGTTGTTATTGCATCGGACTTCCTGCAGCTGCTGGTTGCCGGGGAGCCTGAAGTGAAGGTTGACTTCTGCCTGTGACGTCATCATGTGACCTGCTGCGTACTGACCCGCCTCTCCTGCTTCTCTCCCCTGTTTCCAGTAAATACACACGGACGAGCGAGCTCTGGGTATCGATGGACATCACAGATGAGAACAACGCAGAGAGGAGAACTAGCTTTAAGAAAAACAAACACAAGAGGAGGAGGAAGAGGAGGAGGAGGAGGAGGAGGAGTGAAGGAGTCCCTCTACTGAGGCCTGGCGAGGGAAGACGGAAGGCGTTTAGAGGGGGCGGGAGGGAGGGGAGGGGGAACGACGTCGACAAAAAAAAAACAAAAAGTGGCGCCGCGGCGTCAAACACAGCCGACAAACTTGGCAGGCAGAGGGCGCCAGTTTCCACCAGGGACCAGCTTTTTGCCAGGCAGTAGAAGAAGAAAAAGAAGAAGATAAAAGAAAAAAAAAGAGAGACTGAGAGAGAACGAAGAGTGTCCCGTTATTATAAAACATTTTATTTTTCTATGCTTTTGTGATTTACAATGGTATACAAAAAAAAAGACAAAACAAAGTGTGTATAAAGCGAGTATATATGTACAAAATCTGTTTTTATGTTTTTTGGTAAAGGGAGACGAACAGTTTGGCCCTCGATGCTGATTCTGTGGCGTGCAGGAAGGAGGAGGGTCGACCACGCCCACCTGGCCCCGCCCCCCAGACTCCAACCCCCCCCCCCTCCCTCTCTTTATGGCACAGAGTAACAACAGGAAGTTGGCAGGGAGAAGAGGCTGTACTTCCTGTGGGCGGAGCCTCCTCCCCCCTCTTTCCCCCCCACCCCCGCCTTCCTTCCCCTCCCTCCTCCTTGCTGCCATGTCACATGACCAGCAGCGCCTACTGTTAGCAGCGTTCCCGCCGTGGATCCTGTTGTGATGTCACTTCCTCCTGGCAGCACCATTGGCCCCTCCCCCCCTCCCACCCACCCAATGGGCAGCGCCACTGGTTTACAAGCGTTGGGGAGTAGGAGAGAGGGGGGTCGGGGGGGGTCGGTGCCCCCTCCCCTCCCCTCCTCCTCCTCACCCCCCAGCAGAGGTCAACGACTGCGATGACTAGTTAGCATCCAAACGAGCTAGCGAGCCGAGGAGCTCTGGCTGCAGGGGGCGTCGCCGCTGCTCACCTGCCAGACTCGCAGCCCCGCCCCCCTCCCAGCCTTCCAGTCTCTGCACCGCCCCGTCAGACCCAAGCGATATATCAAAGGTGCATACTACTACTACTACTACTACTACTACTACTTCTACTACTACTACTACTACTACGATGACGCCGACGACGACCACCACCACCACCACCACCAAGGGATGCACGTTTCAACCCCACCCCCCCCCCGTCTCCCTCTACACTCCCCCCTCCCCCTACGCCTCCCCCTCCCCCGACGAGAATTAACTCACCCGTTGACGTCCGTGTTCAAGACCAAGGTGAGGGGGAGGGGGAGAGAAAAATATCACTACGGTCCGACATCAGCAGGTGCGAAACCAAAACACAAGCCTGAGGCATAAAGAGGCTGTGCGGCCCAGAGCCCAGCCAGACACTGTGTGGAGGTGCAGTCGTGCCCTTCATCCCACGGTGACGAGGAACGAGGGCTAAAACCTTCTTTTTGTCAATGTACTCTCAAGAAGAAAAACCTTTATTTGTGTGGTTTATTATGATGATTATTATTTCCCTCTCTCTCTCTCTCTCTCCCGCTCTCTCTCTCTCTCTCTCTCTCTCGTTGGTTTTTTATTTGCAGCACTGAGAACTTTTGACGAGGATTTAAAGAGAAAAAAAAAAAGAAAAAGTTTTCATTTCCCAGTGGAGGCGAGATGAAAAAAAACAAACAACCCTTCATTCTTTCTATCAGGAGAGTCACTGTAAACGTGTTTTTAAAAACGAGAATGTCGGTTCAGTTCTTTGAATGTACATTAATGTCTCTTAAGGGTGTCCAATGACTATGTATTCTTTTCCTGTATATAAATATATATACATATCTATTATATGGGCTGTGGTGATGTCAGGGAGTAGAGGGGGTGGGCAGGAAGTCCTCTGGCCCCCCAGCATAGATACCCGACCCCGCCCCTCCCCCAGGCCCCGCCCCTGCCCCCCCCCACCCCTCTTCCTGATATTTACTGTAACATGTGACCATGTGTTCTATGATTGAAAGTGTGATGGTAATAGTGTGAACTCATCTAGCCCCGCCCCTGTCCCCTCCCACCCTCTACCGCACACACACACACACACACACACACACACACACACACACACACTCCTCCAAAAATGCAAAAACATCATCACTTCCTCCTTCAACCCAACAAACAAACGCTTCAGGAAAAACGAACCGCGTCTGCAGTCGTTTCTTTTCTCCGCCCCTGGCAGCTGCCGCTGCCGCCTCCGCCGCCGCTGCCGCTAATTAGCTCGCTGAGGCGGCGGCGGCGGCGGCAGTGATGTTGTTGGTGTTGTTGTTGTTGCTGTTTTGTTGTTGTTGTGCTGCGTGTCAGATGGAAGAGTTTATGAATATTGATTTGTCTTTCTCTTACTTGAACCAAAGTATGATTTGAACCACGTGGCAGCGGTGGCAGCGGCAGCGCTGCTCGCTGGCTGGCTGCCTGGCTGCCTGGCTGCCTCTCGCTCTTTGATCAGCAGGCAGCGAGACTCTGCGATGTGACGGCGGAGCCCGGATGTTGTATTGACGTGACCCAGATTTAATTTCTGCAGAAGGAGGAGGAGGTGGGGGAGGGGAGGAGGAGGAGGAGGAGGTGGAGCTCGCCGCTGTTCTCACGCCGACCCTGGTGGGCGAGCGGCTTTATTGCATACTGGAAACAACCTGCTGGCCCTGAAGAAAAACTGTCTGTGTACACACACACATATGTGTATATACAGTATATATATATATATGTATATATGTAAATGTATATACATATATACACACACACACATTTTTTTCTTCAGGCTCAGGCAGGATAGGGTGAAGCACAACTTTAGTTTGAGAGTTCAGGGTAGAGCGACTCACTCGCTAGAGGTCAAAGGTCGGAATCCTTCCAAGAGGGTGAACAGGTTCAAATGTTGCGACTCAGCTCCGGACTTCCTGTACAAAACAAAACTACAGTGTGTACTGTTAATATTCTGTACAGTTGAGAAAAAGAAAAAAAAAAAAAAGGAAAGAAAAGAAAAAAAAAAAAAATCTCACCTCACACTTCTTCGATTAAACGTCATCTTATTTCAGGTTTCCGAAACAACAAAAAAAAAAAAAAAAAAAAAAACAGAAGAAGAAGAGAGAGAGAACTCGTTGTGAATCAGGGCTCCTACCCACGCGACCTCTGCTCATCTGTAGACAGCTTCTCATATATTACAGAGTATCTATATCATGGCAACTAACTGTTGTGAAGTCTAATTGGGGTAAAAAGTCGGTCATTTGTTCTCCCATATGCAGCGATCATATGCAGGCTTTAGCGTTTTATATATATATAAATATATATATATGATATATATATATACAGTATATGAATATGAATATATACCTGTGGGTTGCATCTGGCCCACTTTGGGGACTCGTGTCGGGTCAGAAACAACTCGGGGCTGCAGTTTGGAGTTTTTGGCCGCGCTGGCGGGAACTTCCTGTAGGGGGCGGAGCTGCTCCGGAGGACACAGACACCGTTTGGTTCTTTTTCTACGTTTACTTTGGGGTTGTTTTGTTTGTTTGTTTTTTTTGTGTTGTTCTTTATTCTTTAATTTTGAAGGTTTGGTCACATGATCTGATTTTGTCCACTAAATAATCTATGCACTTTGCAACAAAAACAAATATGATGTCACGTGTGATCGTTTATTTTTATTTGGGTTTTTTTTTGTTGTTGTTGGTTTGATTTTTTTTTTTTGTTGTTGTTTTTAGGAAGACACCACTTTGTTTGTTGTTTTTATTCTGGTTCGCAAGAAGCTCACAAAATCTCAGGCAATGAGGTCGCTGCCGTCTGGTTGGTTGATTATTGACTTTTAACCCCTGGTGTGTCTCCTCTTACTTTTACTTCTTTTTGTAGCAAAATACACACATACACATACACACACACACAGCCAGAGACAGTTTAAATTCAGAGGAGTTCCAGTTTATGTGAGGGATGTGGTTTTGTTTTTTTTGTTTTTTTATTTTCTTTTCTATTTTATTTTGTGTGCTCTACTTCCTGTTTCCTGTCTTCAGACGTGGTGGCTGCTGTGTTGCTGGACCACAGTTTACACCCAGTGCTTGTGCTGACTTTAGCTTCTGTACATAAGACACATTATTAGTGAGGTTGGCACATCACTTCCTGTTTCCCGGTGGTTCTGGAAATATCAGCGACCTGCTTGTTTACATCGTCTCTCCTCACAGCCGGTGAACACGTTCACGTTTTTGTGGGTTTTCTTTTTTTTTTTTTCTTCTTCTCCTCTGTTTTTCTTTCTTTCTTTCTTTCCTTCCTTTTCGCTCGACAGTGCAGCTGTGGGCCGTCGCAGCGCCAAAGACTTCGCCGCCTATGAGTTTGTGAGTTGACGACAATATGCAACCTGTTTAAAGAGTTTTGCTTTGATGCGCTGGTGAATTTTTCCGAGCCTTTACTTATCTAACTAGTTGGTGTGGCTAGTCTTCCAGGTTAGTAGCCTCACTAATGGTCAGGTGCCGACTCTTTCAGTTTGACCTTGGGCTTTTGGGTTCTTTTGTCTCTCTTTTCTTTGGTCTGTGGGCTTGATTTCTGCATCCAGAGCAGCTCTGCCTGTACAAAAATGTTTTGTCTTTCAAAAAAAAAAAAAAAAAACTCCAAGCTGCACCTGAGCGGAGGGCCAAACTGGGGCTCGGGGTCCCAGCGGGGTCCCTTCCTCCCCCTCAGATGCCTTCAGTATAACTAACTCGTCCTGATCTTCCTGAGCACAACTGCTTGAGCTGTGACACTAGCAGGATGCCCCTCCCGACCCCTCTCCTCCCCCGACCCCTGACCCCTGACCCCTGACCCCAGCCTAACATGACCCACAACCCCCCTCTCCTCTCCTCCTACCATGTACCTCTAGCCTTCTAGTATGTGAGTCTGGCCCCCTTTTGTAAACCTGGTGTTCTGTACATATAGACCCTCACCCCCTCAGCCCCCCCGACCCCCCCAGCTGTCCTTTAAAGGGGGGGTAGGTTCAAAAAAAAAAGAAAAAAAAAACCTCTGGCTCCCCCCAAATCTTGTATTTTGTTCTAACGATGACAAAGTTTATTTATAAGGATTTTTTAAAATATCTTTCTCCTTTTTGTAAATGTTCCAGTTAAATAAAGTTTAAAAATGTTAAAAAACTAAATGGATATATTCAAAAGTTAAGAGAGAAGAAAAAGAAGAAGAAGAAAAAAAAAAAAACGTCTCTAGAAGCCCCGCCCCCTTTCCTCTGGCTCTGTACTCTGAACTTTGTGTTTTTGTTTTTTCCTCTTTCTGTATGCTTCTCTTTACGTGCTTCAGATGAAGAGTTCTATTTATTATGACATTAACGTTATTATAATTATGACTAATTAATATTATCATCATCCTCATCATCCTCCATTATTATCATTAATAAACTTGTCTACTTCAGCCCTGGAGTGTCCACACTGTTTGTGTTGAGCGAGCGAGCGAGTCAGTGAGTCAGTCGGTCATTGAGTCAGTCAGTCGGTCATTGAGTGACTGAGTCCGTCAGTTAGGAAGTGAGTCAGTGATTGAGTCTGTCAGTGAGGGAGTGAGTCAGTTAGTGATTAAGTCAGTTAGTAATTGAGTCAGTGAGTGAGTGATTGAGTCTGTCAGTTAGTGATTGAGTCAGTCAATCAGTTCCTTTATCTTCATTTAACCTTTATTTAGTCATGCTGGTTATTAAGAACAAATACTTACTTACAATAACAGCCTGAGGCCAGTCAGTCAGTCAGTCAGTCAGTCAGTCACTGAATGAGTGACTGAGTCAGTGACTGAGTCAGTGAGTGCTACAGCAGCTGCTGCCGAGGCGGAGACCCACTGGAGCGGCAGATCTCTGCTCCTCCATCACTGTTGACTGACTCCAGTCCGCTGAGCCTCTACAAACAGCACACTGTGTTTTTGTGTGCCAGCCGAAAGAAGAAGAAGGAGGAGGAGGAGGAGGAGGAGGAGGAGGAGGAGACGCTAGGAGACGAGAGGGGACAACACACTGTTGTTATTTCTGTCACACACAGACGCGCTCAGTGCGGCCTGACCGAAATACAACAAAGTTCCTGCACCGCCTCGGAGGCAAAATGGGGCTTTGAGTGGAATGAAACACAGAGGAGCAGACGGCACGTGTGGTTTGGTTTTGTTCTTCCTGGTGTTCAGCGATTGGACAAACAGAATGTCACATGACCGGTTCCTGGCGGTCGCTGTGGGCCGCAGCTGAGAGCTCGGACAGGGATAACTCAAACCTACCCAGAGTCCAGAATAAGAGTTACCGCCATTAACTCCGGCAGAGACAGAGACTTTGGCCCCGCCCACCCCACTAGCCCCGCCTCAGATGGGATTCCAAACAAGCACACGGTGAGTTAGATCAACTTGTCTTCTTATTTAACAAAGTGTTTAAGGAAAGACACAACTATTACACTATTACTATTACACTATTACTATTACACATGTAAAACAACACGTCAATATATTCAACAGTGACAGAATATTTCAAATGGATCTTATCAATGATATTTTGGTTGCTTTGTTTTTGATGTGTCTTTTACATATGAAACCAAATATATTATAAATGAGATTATGACAATTTTTTTTATTGATTGATTGTTTTTATGCAGAATTGCAGGTGAATTTGTCCTCAACCTTTTCTTTTTCAAATCAAACATTTATCTTTGCACAAGGATGCAGATGTAATATTCCCAGACTTCCACTTGGTGGGGTCGTCGACCTGGCTCATCCGTCCGTGCGAGGCCTTGACAGACATGAAATCCAGATAGCCGCTTTCACCTCACAGCGTGTGTGTGTGTGTGTGTGTGTGTGTGTGTGTGTGTGTGTGTGCGTGTGTGTGTGTGTGTGTGCGTGTGTACGTGCACCTGAGACTTGACGCCCTCCAGAGTGAAATATTACTTTTTCTTTCACTTCCTTTTCTCTTGTACATTGTAACGCCTGACTGAGGTCAAACGGGGACCTAAAATATGATGGAAACATCTGCTGGGCTCGCTGGAGAGTCTGTCACCCCAACCACAGCAATTGGCCATAATCACACAATTATGAAGCGATGAGACACTTTGGCTTTATGGGGAGGGTGCTTTGCTAAAATGGCCCGGTGTAAAACCCCCATCTGTACAAATGGGCCCTTGGATTGGCGCCAAAATCCGGGGCGAACTCAGCCGATACATCAAGTCAGGACATGAGCGGCGGCAGCGGCAGCGGCAGCGGCAGCAGCAGCAGCAGCAGCAGCAGCAGCAGCAGTGGAGTCGTCCCACCCAGAGTCTAACAAAATAAAAGCCAAGGCGTTGGGATGCTGGTGGTTGGCGCCATCAATCCCGCAGGTGCGGGCGGGACTCCCCCTGGTGTCGTCCGGATGGAATTATCTGTGATTGACGAGGCCAACAGCAGGGGGGGGAATACAGCCAATGACAGCACTGCGCTGGTTTATTAGTTCATATACTTCATTCATCTCAGCCGTTGGCTTGCGTGTGGCTTGGTGTTTCTCTGCAACCTGCAAACACAACTATAGGAGCTGCAGAAACATCTGCTGCTGTAGCTTCAACACCTGTCTCCTGAGTCCCTCCAGCACCCTCCACAATATTGAGTTAATATGCATCAGGCCTGCTGGGGAAAATGGAGAATGTTCACCAAGGAAAGATCCATACTGAACGTCCATCCATTTTCAATACCAGCTTCCTCCTGCGGGGTCTGCTGGAGCCTCTCCCAGCGGCCACAGGGTGAGGGCAGGGGGACACCCTGGACCAGAGGCCACTTTATTAGGGACACAGAGAGACACACAACCATTCACACTCACACACGCCTACAGTCAACTTTAAGTTTTCAGTTCACCTCATATGCATGTTTTTAGAGCGTTGGAGGAAGCCGGAGAAGCCAGCAGACACTGGAGAACATGGAGAACCCAGCAGACACTGGAGAACCTGGAGAACATGAAGCCAGCAGACACTGGAGAACCTGGAGAAGCCAGCAGACACTGGAGAACATGAAGCCAGCAGACACTGGAGAACATGGAGAACCCAGCAGACACTGGAGAACCTGGAGAGAAGCCAGCAGACACTAGAGAACCTGGAGAACATGAAGCCAGCAGACACTGGAGAACATGGAGAACCCAGCAGACACTGGAGAACATGGAGAACCCAGCAGACACTGGAGAACCTGGAGAGAAGCCAGCAGACACTGGAGAACATGGAGAACATGAAGCCAGCAGACACTGGAGAACCTGGAGAGAAGCCAGCAGACACTGGAGAACCTGAGAACCTGGAGAACATGCAAACCCCACACAAAAGGCCCCTACCAGGAGTGGAACCCTCGACCTTCTTGCTGTGAGGTGACAGTGCTCACCACTGCACCACCGTGTCGCCCTCGACTGAACATGTGTTTGTATTAATAAAGCACCACAAGCACTACGGAGCTGTAGACAACCCCCCCCCACCACCATCTCGGTAATAATGCCACAATTTATGAAGCTTTTATTTCCCCTTTTATGTTTCGCACCTGCGGCTCAGACAGGTGTTTCATGCTGATGTCTTGCGCCCCCTGCAGAGACCCGGGAGTAACACACCTGTAAACAGGCGCCAGATATCCGCAGTGAAACTGACAAAAGGAATGATTAAAAAAAAAAATTTAAAAAAAAATCTCGGATTGTGTTGTTAAATTTCTCTCTTTTTTCGGAGGATTGTTTGCTTTTATTGGCCGTGGCGCGCGGCCCTACATCTCGCGCGTGTTTGTGCGAAGCCTCAATAAAGCGGGAAAATATTTCCTCTCGTTCGAAACGAGCTATAAAGTTGCACAAATTGGGAGGACGAGGGAGGCGGTGTGTGTGTGTGTGTGACGGGTGGGTGAGTTCAGCTGTGTGCTGCAGCTGACCACCAGAGGGCGCTGTATGCTCGCGAGAGACACCTGCTGAAGCCACTCTGGCTCACTGCAGCCGCCGAGTTGGAAGGATTGAGTGCGCAGCTTGTTGTGTGTCATCCATGGAATTCATTGTGGACCCCCCCCCCCCCACACACACACACACACACACACACACACACACACACACCTCTGTTCTCGGTGTAGTGTCTGAAACATCTTGTGACAGACAGGAGCCGTTGTGTACGGAAACAGGGAAAACGAGATCTCCCTCAGGTCAGGTCAGGTGGACCGGAAGTCCCTCATCAACTACACATCACTGCTGCGGCCTGACAAAGCAGCACATCAGCGACCACAGTGAGGCGAGAGAGTTTGGTGAGAGCAGCCGGAGAGGGAGCCTCCCCCACCGGGCCGGGCCGGGTGGGCGGGGCAGCAGCAGCAGCAGGTCTTCCGGTGTGCACGTTCAGACGGAGCATCCATCAGCTCGGCACTCCACCATCTGCCGCCAGCACCGCGCCGCTTCCACCAGCCGAGCGCCATCTGCAGCCCCGTCCATTTACTCCGCTCCGAGAAGTTCTAGTCGGGAGCCACGGCGAGCGCTGGTTGGCTGGTGGTCGAGCAGCAGCCGCGCGCCTCACTGACCTGCAGCCATCCGTCAGTTTGAATGGAGCCGGCGGAGGAGAAGAAAGAAAAGGAAGAAAACAGGAGAAGAAGAACAGAGGAGCGCTCGCCACCTGCACCATCAACAGTCACCGACTTCAGCTGTGTTTGCACCGTCCGGCCACAAGGGGGAGACAAAGGCCTTGACAGGAGGAGCGAGAGCCTCCTCTGGCTCCTGGATCTTCAGCTGGTGAGAGGAGTTCTGCAGCACGCGGGACCTTTCAGGAGATGCTGATCTGATCGCGACAAGCTTGAAAACTTTTCTTTCTTCTTCACGTCTCTTTTTTTTTTTTTTTTTTTTTTTTCCCCCGCCATCAGGATCCAACAGGGGGGTAAAAACATGCAGTGCACGTAGATGTTTTCCAGCGTCAGCAGGCTCCTCCCCCTCTCTCACACACGCACTCGCGAGTCTGGAAGTGACCTTTGACCTCCGCACGGCTTCATCTGATGGAGGTTTAATGCAGTCATTAGCGACGTAAAGTCCTCCAGCCTCCTGGTGTGTATGAACGGAGGAGTTAGGAGGAGGAGGAGGAGGAGGAGGAGAGCGAGTGGAGGGGGCGGCGCTATAAATGGAGAGAAAAAGTGCCGCCTCGACAGAACAGGAGCAGCCGCAGCCACAATTTGTGGAATTAGGTGATGGACGGCAGGTGACCCAAAGCCTTGTGGGTAATAGCACAAGGTCAGACGGAGACTCGGTGATCCGAGAGCCCGGAGAAAAAACCTGGCGCAGAGCCTCAGATCAATGGAGCCTCTGTGTGTGTGTGTGTGTGTGTGTGTGTGTGTGTGTGTGTGTGTGTGTGTGTGTGTGTGTGTGTGTGTGTGTGTGTCCAGAGTAAAGATGCCAAAGATATTGTATCGTTGTAAGTTGTGTTGTTGTATCACTGTATCAATATCACCGCATCATAGCTTTTTTTTCCAACGTTATTTCCACCGTGTAGGAAATGTGCATTTTGCAGCATTTTATTTCACACAATGTTTGTTGACCAAATCCACCTGAAGGAGTTTTTATTCCAAGGTGGAGGGCGGCCGGGTCGCTCCTGCAGGTTTTTGTGTTGTTTCTCTTTGCCGACCGCACGCTGGGATCAGATGCATCGCTGCTCTCTGCTGCGAGCCGCATAGCGCCGTCCCATCTGCACACCGCACTTGTTGGGGGGGGCGGGGGGGGAATTCATTCTTTTTTTTTGCTTTTTTTTCCCCCTTTTTTCTTAAGTTTGTTTTTTCCGGCTGCACTGCACTGACTTATTGACTCGAAAGTGTCAGCAGCCTCCTGGCTCTTTCACCGACTGTCCTTCAGGGGGCGCTGGCGCACCGGCCACGAGAGCAGCAGGCGCCGAGGACCGGAACACTGAGTGTGTGTGTGTGTGTGTGTGTGTCCCAGTGCCAGGGTTAGGTCCAAACAAGTGACGTCCTGGATAAGAAGAGCTGAGGGGGCGGAGTCACAGAGCAGGGCCGGCTGTGTCCAACAGTGTCTCGTGACCTGGCTGACGCCTCAGCAGGAAGTCAGCGCAGCCATTAACAAATTAATTAGCGACAAGTTTCATGGTTAGTGAACATTATCATGCATGTCCTCTTTGAAAAACCTTTTTACTGTCATCATCGTCATCATTTTGAATATTAATTCACGTCAACAAAACGAACTGGTGCTGGCCGTCCCTCTGTCTGGCAGGTTCCACTCCTGCTGCTTCATGTATTCACTAAAGTTCAAAAGCAAAATGTTTCAATGCAGTTTAAATATTAATTCCATTGCTGTTATCTTGCCTGCGCAGCAGCCAGGGCGCTTCGCCATCAGCCTGCTATGTGACACACATTGGGGTTTTTTTGTGTTTATTTATTTATTTATTTATTTATTTTGTTTGAAATCTTTGGCACAGCAGTGCCAGTGTTCACTGTGGTTTTTTTTTTTTGGGGGGGGGGGTGAAACAGAGCAGAACTGATGGACGACGCAGCTGCTCTGCAGATATGTGAGCAAATACATTTTTACATTTACATCCATCTATCAGGCAACAGGTCAGAGGCGACTGGACCTGCTGCTGCTGCTGCTGCTGGCTGCTGCTGCTGCTGCTGCTGCTGCTGCTGCTGCTGCTGCTGCTGCACAGAGGTGTTGTCAGGCGGCCAGCCAGGAGTTTTGTTCGTGAGCTGCAAAACCCTCAGAAGAGGAGAATAACTATGAGGAGTAAGATGCTGTTCCTTGTGGTAATAATATGTGTACCTATTTATACATATATGTACACACACACACACACACACACACACACTGTCAACAGTTTGGACTCAGCCTCTGAACTGAATGTCTTCTCTTTCATTCTCATCAGTGTTGACTTTGCAGTTTCTCACTGAAGGCATCAAACCTGCGTGTGAACACACGAGGAACCGTGGGGGAAACAATAAAAGTGTCCAATAACTCAAACATGTTTTATATTTCAATTCTTCAACAACAACAACAACAAAAAGCCGCCTTCCATAAAAAGCCTATTGAGAGTTATCGAAGGTGTTCTTGTTTTTGCTGCATAATTCCATATATCTTATGTGAAGCTCTTATACTTGATGTCTTCTGTACCCGCAGTGGGGGAAGTTGTTGCGTTGCGTGAGAAGGTTTCTTCAAACGTGCGCCTGGTAGTGTGTGAATGGAATCAGTTCCATTTTTTATTTTTTTATCACTCTTTTTAAAAGTCGTTTATTCCTTTTTGTCTTTTAAATTGCAATTTTGGATTGAAAGCGTCGCCCCCTGCAGGTGTAAACTTCCAGATGGTGTTCACCACCTCCCTGCATTGGAAACTGCCTCAAGTCCTGCTGGTGGACCGTGGAGACCAAACACACTGCTCCAGTTTAGTGCAATAGTCGAGTTATCTACAAGGACCGAACCAGGCTTTCTGCTTCCCTCTGCCGTCAGAGGCTCCAGGAGGAGTGAGAGCACTCCCAGCAGCACTCCCAGCAGCACTGCGCCTCACTCTGCCTCACCCTGGAGCCTTGGAGCAGCCCGACCCGGCGCTCCGCTCTGCATGTAAGCCGAGACGCTGCTGGTCAATACTTGGCCACGGCAGGGATAAATCCGGACCCCCTCCTGGGAGCTGCAGCAGCCAAAACTGCCCTTTTCACCTGACTGCCTCCTCCTCCGCCTCCTCCTCCTCCTCCTCCTCCTCCTCCTCCGCCTCCTCCGCCTCTCAGACTCCTGGAAGACAGGAAGAAGAAGACACAACAATCCAGAGGGGAAAACAGAACGAGAGGTGCAGTAAATGTCGGCGTGATGTTCGGCGTCGGTGTCTGCGGTGCTTCTGGATCATGTGACCGCCCCCCCCCCTCCCCCCCCCCCTCCCTCCCTCCTCCTCCTGGCCATATTGCCCAGTGAAGCGGGACGGCCAGGCCACAGAGAGCGAGCATATGCCCGCCTTGCCCCCCCCCCCACCCACCTCCGCCCACCCCGACATGTGTTACTTCCTCCTCCCACACTCGGCACCACCTGCTCGGCTCAGGTGATGCCGGGGCCGGGAAACTGCTTTTCATATCCGGGAGGAAAAACCATCAGAACCATCGGAGGTCTTGGATCTGCTGGTCCAACAGTCGCTCGTTGGACGATCAGACAGGAATCTTTGGATTTCTGACCCTGAAACCAGCAGAATTAGAGACACTGTGGCACCGCAGACGTTCCCTGAGATCCCTGATCACTGATCAGCCGGTGCCTTCCTCCGGAACCGCCTCAAGGGGGCGCTCAAGCCCTGACACAGACAGTGAAGAGAGGGCTATAGAAAAAAGAGAGACGTATATTTAAAAGGAGAAAAAACAAACTGCTCCAGGCAGCCACGTTCACTGAGAGAAGACGAGACGACTGTGAGTCTGCTGCTGCTGCTGCTGCTGCTGCTGCTGCTGCTGCTGCTGCTGCCGCTGCTGCCGCCGCCGCCGCCGCCGCCGCTGCCACTGCCCAAACGGCGCCGTGTCCCAAACACTTGTAGAAACCGCAACACATCCCCAAGTCTCAAGGGGGCAGCGGCTGCGTGTGGAGGGCGGCGGTTACAGTGATTGCGTTGCACGACGCTCAAGGTCAGCCAAGGTCAGCCAAGGTCAGCCAAGGTCAGAGGAGGAGGCTGCAGCACGGCAGGTTTTTTTGGGATCTTTGTTGTTGTTGTTGTTGTTTTTCAATCCGGCAGAGCAGCTGAGCACACTGAGAATGATCCAGAAAAATCTCCAGATGTGCAAAAAAAAAACCAACCGGGATTCTTTAGCCCTCTGTTTACAGCCTGTTGCAGTTATAAAAAAAAAAAAAAAAAAAAAAAAAATGAAGAAGAGCTCAGTTTTGCCGTCTGGTGCTGGTAGTTTCTTTTCATACAGATGTGATGAGATGACTCGCTGGTTGATCTGCTGGCGTCTGAATCACTGTTTCCTGAAGAACTGAAAGACTCGTTCAGGTGTTTGACTCCTGAGCTGAGCAGCTTATTGAGCTGAATTTGAAAACCGATCATTTACTTCCCACCTGACCAGCGGACAAACGTCTACATTGGTCACCACTTTTTTGGGGGGTGGGAGGGGCTTAAAAAAAAACTTTTTTTCTTCCAGGCTCCGGACGTCTTTCTCCTCCAGTGGAATTTTGCTCTTTCATTTATTTCCACAGTAAGTAAGTGAACTTTTTGAACTTAGATTTGAACTTCGTTTTGAACTTGGAAAGACTTCTTCTTTAACTGAAGTAAAGGATGGATCTGTCCTCCTATCCATCCATCAATCCGTCCGTCCGTCCGTCCATCCATCCATCCACTTCCTGTCACTGCTCCTCACACGTCAGGGTCACCCGGTGCCGACACCCAGAGACAAACAAGGACTTTCTCTCACACCTCTGCAGCCAGTAGGTGATGACGAGGTCAACGATACCTTCAATTCAAAGAAGAAGAAGAAGAAGAAGAAGAAGAAGAAGAAGGAGAAGGAGAAGCAGATGACGTCCCTGTTTGGGGCTTCGACCCTGGTGACCTTCTGGCTCGCTGACCGAGAGGAGACTTTGACAGCGGTGAGCAGAATGAGACCGACGGCGAATCAGCATCCTGCTCTGCACGGCCAGGCGAGCAATACGACGGTTTGTCCCGGAGAACGTTTCAAGGACAAACCTGTTGATGTGAGTCACAGCATGATCGACTGGGAGGAGAGGTGAGGGGGGGTAAAGGAGCAACTGAGAAACTCGGTGGGGGGGGCGAGAGGAACGAGAGGAAGCAATGTGATGCAAAATGGAAAGAAAATAACAGCCTGTGCAGAGTTGTGAGGCAAGCGGAGCTCCGACGGAAGAGGGAGGGAAATAAAGTGGGTGGAGGGAGGGAGGAGGAGGAGGGGAGGGCGGGGTGAGGGAGGGAAGAGGAGGAGGAGGAGGAGGAGGGGATAAATCCTGGCGGCATAATGATTAGAACTCACAAACCCTTCCTGTGACACGGAGAGCAGGACGACTCCAGCGGGATTACAGCTGGCCAGCGGAGCCCCGGCTGGATGCTCCGCCGATGGGGGAAGGAGACGGAGCAGCAGCAGCAGCAGCAGCAGCAGCAGCAGCAGCTCAGGTCGACGAGGGGACGCGAGACACACGGGAGCAGCGGCGCAGGGAAGCCAGGAGGTGGCGCTCCAAGAGCCAGGCGGGAGGTGGCGAGGCAGGGAGGAGGAGGAGGAGGCGGAGGAGGAGGAGCGGAGGTCCCAGTCCAGGAGGATAGAAGCTCCAGTGGCTGGACAGGTCCAGGACCAGGAGCAGGAGCAGGAGCAGCTGTCCATCTGGTGTTGATGGAGTGGCAGCCAGGACGAGACCTGCTGGCCAGGAGGGCGGAGAGGAAGAGGAGGGTCGAGCTGCAGGAGAAGGACACCAGTGAGCAGAGCTGAGGACCTCCTGGTTTCTACCAGCAGCAGCAGCAGAAAAAAAGTCTTGTTTTTTTTTTCTTTCCTTCTGCCAGGAGAGGAATTCTTTTTGATATTATTTAAGGAATTCTACGAGGAGAGCCAGTCGCTCCAGACCAGCAGCTCCAGACCAGCAGCTCCAGACCAGCAGCTCCAGACCAGCAGCTCCAGACCAGCAGCTCCAGACTGGGAGGCGTCTCAACTTTCACCCGGAACGTTTTTCATCCTCCGTCTGGAGGTTCTACTTATCCTGCCCCAGTCCAGTCATCCCTCCCTCCCCCCCTCCATCCATCCGTCCTCTCCTTCTCCCCACTTTTTCATCCCTTCCCTCCTCCCACCCTCTTTTTCTCCCCCCACCTTCCTCCGAAAAGCAGCAAGTGATAATGTGACCTTCTGCCAAAGTGCTGGAAAGCATGCCGCGGTCGCAGCGGGCGCCTCAGTCGCTGCCACTGAAATAGACTCAAACAAGTGCAGAGGGGAGCGAGGGAGAGGAAGAGGAAGAGGAAGAGGAAGAGGAAGAGGAAGAAGAAGGGGGGAAAGAGACAGAGCGAGAGAGAGAAAATTTGGAAGGAGAAGAAACACCCGGGAGGAGGTGCAGACGCGGGATGAGTGGAGACGAGCCCGGGCTGGATGTAGAGCGCAGACACAGGTAAGAAATAATCCTCCTCTTTAATCTGCTGCCGCTGCCGCCGCCGTCGCCGCCGCCGCCGCTGCCGTGCTGAGCGTCACACCTGCCGCTGCTGGAGGCTCAGCCAGTCCAGTCAGGCACTTTGACACCGCAGCAGACCCCAGATCTGCACTCCGCTGCTCTGTGCCGGGGCTGTTGCTGGAGTTTACTCCTCCTCTTCCTTCTCCTCCTCCTCCTGCTGATCCTCCTTCTTTTCTTTCTACTCCTCCTCCT
>NW_027466384.1:17500-22500 GCF_046127955.1 Nelusetta ayraudi | reverse complement strand
CGCAGCTCCTCCACTCAAACACATCGCAGCTGCTCCAGACTGTTCAGGAAGTGCTGCTGCTGCTGCTGCTGCTGCTGCTGCTGCTGCTGCTGCTGCTGCTGCTGCTGCTGCTGCTGCTGCTGCTGCCGCTGCCTCCGCTGCTCCTCCTCGACTCCGTGGCGTCGCGGTTTCATGTGACAGCCTGTCATTTATCACACGACTACGATCGTGAAAACTGCGCAGTAAAAATATAAATAAATAATATGGAGCCGTAAATCAGCTGCCGTAGTAAAAAGAGCCGGCGGAGGAGACGTTTGAGGCAGCTGGACATCCTGACGTGACCTTCAGGACATCCTGACGTGACCTTCAGGAAATGAAGGGATTTGTTCCGCTGCACCCATTCAGCATTGAGATCGTCATCTCATTTTCTTTCTTTTTTTTTCGGGGGAGTGTCAGCTTGCAGCCAATGTGTGTCATGTGTCATGTGACCAAGCTGTGAGATTGTGTTAGAAATCAGCAGGTGACAGCCGAGCCGATGATGTTGGCAGAGGAAAGAAGTTGCACCTCATCTGCTCCTCCTCCTCCTCCTCTTCATAGTTCTCCTCCTCCTCCTCCTCCTCCTCCTCCTACTATTGCTCCTCATCCTCTCCCTCCTCCTGCTCCTCTTCCCCCTCTTCCTCCTCCTCATCCTTTTTTTCCTCCTTCAGAAACTTTTTTTTACAGCTGTTTTCATAAATAGATTCAAAAATCTTCAAATTGGGCTTTAAAAATGTTTTATGGAAACTTGACTACAGCGCTGTTATTCATCGGGTATATTTTTGGTTTTACTATTTATATCCATATATCTCCCCTGAATTTCAAACGCTGACTAATGTTGATGGACCAACTTCAGACAACAGAGGACATTAAGAGAGCCGTGGTGGGAGACACAGGAGTGAAGCGCTCAGCAAGAAAATGAAAGAAATGTTTTCGTGTCCAAATGATCTCCTTCTGACTGAAACAAAGAGCGTTGAAGAGGGGGGGGGGGGGGGGGGGGGAGCAGGCGGAGGAGGTGGAGGAGAAGGTGTTGGAGTAGGAAGAGGTGGAGGAGTAGGAGGAGGTGGAGGAGAAAGTGTTGGAGGAGTAGGAAGAGGTGGAGGAGTAGGAGGAGGTGGAGGAGAAAGTGTTGGAGGAGTAGGAAGAGGTGGAGGAGGAGTAGGAGCAGGCAGAGGAGGTGGAGGAGGAGTAGGAGCAGGTGCAGGAGAAAGTGTTGGAGTAGGAAGAGGTGGAGGAGAAGGTGGAGGAGGAGTAGGAAGAGGTGGAGGAGGTGGAGGAGCAGGCGGAGGAGGTGGAGGAGGAGTAGGGGAGCTCCTCTGATCGGGGAGCGCCAGACAGAAGAAAGCAATTTGTCTCTTCAATTAACATTTCACGAGGTCTCCCCAAACTTTGCGGTTGCACGACATTCCCGGGGCGCTCCTGCGCCCCCCGGTGGAGCTCCTCTAGCGACATGCTAAAATCCAGCACTGGTGTCTTCTTTTTTTTGGTTGTTGTTGTTGCTGTGGAACGAGTGTGCAGGAAGCCACTTCAGGTCACTGATGTTTAAAAGATTAAGGTCACAGCGCTGGAGTTTGTTGTTGTCTCCGCAGCCTCCAGGGCCGCAGCCCAGCAATGAGAAGCACCTCCACTAAACCTGCAGCAGGGCTTAGTGGAGGTTTGCTATTTTTTTACCCACAATCCATCCCGTTCTTCAGAGAGTGATATCGTGGTGTTCAGCCTTGAGAAAGTGCTCCGAAAACCCTGGCGGAGGTCCTCTGCCTCTGCTGCTGGGTTCTTCCAGTTCACTTCCTACCTGGACAACTCGGACTGTTGTTCTCACTCCTCGCTCGGAGTTTGAAGGTTCACCTCCCTCTTTTGTCCGCCTCCTGCCGTCCTCTCTCTGTCCACCGCTGATGTCATCAGCACACTGTGAGATTTTCAATCTTGACAGACTTGACTTGATTTGTCCCGGTTGTGAGATGAAAGAAAAGGAAAAAGACCTCGGCACCCAACTCTGGCCTTTGCTCAATGTCGCCCTCTAGTTTTGACTTTGACTGTATTTAGAAATACTCTTCATCAAGGCGTTCAGCTTCATTCCGGCCGCCTTGGAAACAGCGCCACCTGGTGGCGGGGAGCCGGTCCGGCGGTGTTTTTTTTTTTCCGGGCTCAAACTCCCGAGCAGAACCCGCTGAGAGCTTCGCTCCAGAAGTGAGCGGGCAGAGCACCTTGATTGTGACATTGAGTCAAACCTGTGGAGAGCCGCCAGCCACGGCGACCTGCAGGTATTTTTGGACGCAGTCAACCAGCGCGTCTTACTTTCCTTTGGCTTGTCACCTGGTTTCCGCTCACACTGGCGCCACGCACGCTGTGGACCCGACCGAGCGCCGGATGAGTCCATCGGCTCGGAAGCTTAAGGCGATTAGCTCATCATCAGCTAAACACCGATGCCGCGTCTGCATCTTCTCGCAGCCTCTCCCCCTCCAGGATGGGGGGGGGGGGGGGGTGTCCTCATCACTCTCCTGAGAGATGCCAAGACCAGAAGGAACCTGATCCAAAAGAATTGGATCCTGAGAGGCCACGGCCGGTTTATCAGCGGCAGCTGCAGATGGTGTATCGACCACCACGGCGGGACAGGTGTCACCGCTCAGGCCGAGGAGACACGCACGGAATATTGAAAAGAAAAGAAAAAAAAAAAAAGAAAGAAATAAAAATCCGCTCGACGACGGGAATCCGCTGGCAGGATGTTGACGACGTCTCACTTTTCCAAATCCCATCGGCAGGAGTGACACGTACCCCTGGAAAAGCAGTCTTTTGCGGAGGACGGTGAATAAATGTGAGTGTGTGAATGCGGGAGATGATAACACACTGAGAAATGCACCGGCGGGAAACAATGGAAGATAAATGAATGAGTCACACCAGGAAGGAAATCTCAATCTCAATCTGTCAGATTACAGCATGCAGGCTGTGGATGGGATCAGCCTCCGCATTCCAGCCACCGCCTCTCAACTGACTCATGCATAGTGAGCAGGTCAGTGGCAACTGTTGCACAGGATTCCATTCCATTCACCTCATCAACAATATTCAATTTGCCAGAGCAGATAATATACAGGCATGCTGCTGCTGCTGCAGTGGTTTGCGTTTATTGCCTCTTTCAGTTTGTCAGCCAGCAGCCCCCAATTTTGGTTGAGGAGATGATTGTGCGATATAGCCGAAGCAGTGAGAAGGTTTTTTTTTTCTTTTTTTTTCCTGTCTGACTGATTCTGGATCTGGATCTCATTCTATGAGATGGGTGGCGGGGGGGGGGGGGGGGGGGGACATCGTAAATGTGTGTCTGGGGGTCTCCTGGTAAACCATGAAATTAGGGTTAGGGTTAGGGTTTAGGGTTAGGGTTAAGGATGAAATTAGGGTTAGGTTTTAGGGTTAGGGTTTAGGGTTAGGGTTAGGGTTAGGGTTAAGGATGAAATTAGGGTTAGGGTTAGGGTTAGGGTTCCTCAAGTACTAGAAGCCCCAAATTTGGTGTGGGTGCTTCTTGGGGGCTCCTGATGAAAAAGCAAGTGGCCCCATGTCTCTAGGACAAAGTTGAAATTTCACCCCATAGACTTGCATTGAGATAAGGCTGAAGCTAGGGTTAGGGTTAGGGTTAGGGTTAGGGTTCCTCAGGTACTAGAAGCCCCAAATTTGGTGTGGGCGCTTCTTGGGGGCTCCTGATGAAAAAGCAAGTGGCCCCATGTCTCTAGGACAAAGTTGAAATTTCACCCCATAGACTTGCATTGAGATAAGGCTGAAGCTAGGGTTAGGGTTAGGGTTAGGGTTAGGGTTCCTCAAGTACTAGAAGCCCCAAATTTGGTGTGGGCGCTTCTTGGGGGCTCCTGATGAAAAAGCAAGTGGCCCCATGTCTCTAGGACAACGTTGAAATTTCACCCCATAGACTTGCATTGAGATAAGGCTGAAGCTAGGGTTAGGGTTAGGGTTAGGGTTAGGGTTCCTCAAGTACTAGAAGCCTCAAATTTGGTGTGGGCGCTTCTTGGGGGCTCCTGATGAAAAAGCAAGTGGCCCCATGTCTCTAGGACAAAGTTGAAATTTCACCCCATAGATTTGCATTGAGATAAGGCTGAAGCTAGGGTTAGGGTTAGGGTTAGGGTTCCTCAAGTACTAGAAGCCCCAAATTTGGTGTGGGCGCTTCTTGGGGGCTCCTGATGAAAAAGCAAGTGGCCCCATGTCTCTAGGACAACGTTGAAATTTCACCCCATAGACTTGCATTGAGATAAGGCTGAAGCTAGGGTTAGGGTTAGGGTTAGGGTTAGGGTTCCTCAGGTACTAGAAGCCCCAAATTTGGTGTGGGCGCTTCTTGGGGGCTCCTGATGAAAAAGCAAGTGGCCCCATGTCTCTAGGACAAAGTTGAAATTTCACCCCATAGACTTGCATTGAGATAAGGCTGAAGCTAGGGTTAGGGTTAGGGTTAGGGTTAGGGTTCCTCAAGTACTAGAAGCCCCAAATTTGGTGTGGGCGCTTCTTGGGGGCTCCTGATGAAAAAGCAAGTGGCCCCATGTCTCTAGGACAAAGTTGAAATTTCACCCCATAGACTTGCATTGAGATAAGGCTGAAGCTAGGGTTAGGGTTCCTCAAGTACTAGAAGCCCCAAATTTGGTGTGGGCGCTTCTTGGGGGCTCCTGATGAAAAAGCAAGTGGCCCCATGTCTCTAGGACAAAGTTGAAATTTCACCCCATAGACTTGCATTGAGATAAGGCTGAAGCTAGGGTTAGGGTTAGGGTTAGGGTTAGGGTTCCTCAAGTACTAGAAGCCCCAAATTTGGTGTGGGCGCTTCTTGGGGGCTCCTGATGAAAAAGCAAGTGGCCCCATGTCTCTAGGACAAAGTTGAAATTTCACCCCATAGACTTGCATTGAGATAAGGCTGAAGCTAGGGTTAGGGTTAGGGTTAGGGTTCCTCAAGTACTAGAAGCCCCAAATTTGGTGTGGGCGCTTCTTGGGGGCTCCTGATGAAAAAG
>NW_027466384.1:7500-15000 GCF_046127955.1 Nelusetta ayraudi | reverse complement strand
GATGATGATGATGATGATGACGATGATGATGATGATGACGATGAATAAAGGGCTGCTGCTGCTTCCTGCTTTGACTTTGGCTCTGCAGCGTCCATCGACCTCTCAGCTGTTTGGTTTAATTCCATATCAGTTCGGCGGCGCCTCGCCGACCTTCACACACCTGCCTCAGCTTTCCCCTCTTCCCCAGCGCCCTGATTAAGCACGTGGAAGGTGGAAACCTCTCAAGTATTTTGACCACGTACGCCGCAGCGACGTGGAAGACATTAACCCTGAGCCGTTCCAGCGCTGCCGCAGCTGAAACACCGGTAATGTCATTGGAGGGAACGTGGCGGCGGCGCTCCACGCTTCGGACTAATCAATTCAGCCAATGATTTATGAGTCAGCGCCGACCCGCCCCGATTGCACGGTGCAGCGGCAGCATCCTGCCTGCACGTGTGTATTTAGATTGCATTCCTTTATTTATTTTTGTGGGGCTCAATCCCGTGATGAGAATTCCCAGAAACTGAACTCACCTCTTTTTGGGGTTTTTTTTTGGGTTTTCAATTGTTTATTCCAAAGCCGGCCTGCTGCTCAGTCCCACCCGGGGGTGGAGGGTGGGTGGAGCCTGTCGCCCCCGCGGAGAGGGAGACACGGCCCGCCCACCGAGCGGCGCAGTGGCCAAATCTCATGATAAGTTTATACGCTACAATCAAGCGGCTGCAGGCCGTGACGCCTGGCAGGGATTAAAGCAAGGATTACAATCTATTCACCCCAGCGGCCGGGATTCCATCACATGGTGCAGGAGGAGGAGATCTGTGCAGCCCCCCCCGTCCCCCGCACCTCCACCCACACACCCCCGGGGGGGCGGCAGATTTGACGGAGAGTCAAGAGTCCGTCTGACAGTGAGGTCGAGGAGAAAGAGAGAGGAAAAGAGCGTCTGGCTGCGATGACGTGAATGTTGAACGAGCGCCGGGGGCTCTGAGTGGGTGGCGGCCTGCAAGGAGAGTCCCGCCCCCCGCAGGCGCTCCCCAGAGGGCCCGGAAACTAGATATTCTTGGGAGATATTCTTGATGCCACACCTTTTTTTGAAAGGCCCAGGGAGGTTTCAGAGGACAGAAATGTGACACCGTTGCAGCACAAAACCTGGCGAAAAAAAACTGAAACCAAAAATATTGAAATTGCAAAAAAAATTGAAAATTGAAAATAAAATCGAGACACCGGATGTCAGTTAATCTGCCGAGGTTGAAACCATCCGTGCAGACCGCTGCAAGATTACCTCTGAATGCTTTGGATGGCAAGCAAAAAAAAAAACAACAACAACAACAAGCAACAGCCTGAAAGTAACGTCACGAGAGACGAGAGAGAGAGAGAGAGAGAGAGAGAGAGAGAGAGAGAGAGAGAGAAACTATAAATCCTCTTGTTCTCCATTTGTTGCATTAAACACTGGACACCATCTGTTGGGTTGGAGCGGCACAATGCGACAGCAGCAGGGTGGCAGCTGCCACCCTAAGACCCAACAGCCCGGCTGCGGCCGCGGCCTCGCACGCTGACGCTGCCGGCTAAAAATACCACTTTGGCTCGGCGGTCTAATGGGCTCTTATAGACGCATGCACACACACACACACACACACACACACAGCAGAGATGAAGTTAAAAGGTCGTTAATCAAAAAAAAGGAGCCGACTCTAAACAACGGGGCATTTTAGTGCGAGGATTATTTCTCAGTATTATCACAACATTTTAGAAAGAGACGGCCGAGACTCTGCTGTGTCTAATATGTCACGTGACCCTCCTGTCCCCGCCCCCTCCTCCATCCCTGCAGGCAGTAGGCGACTGAGATGGGCGTTCGTGAGGGCTGCTTGAGCGACTCCCCCTGGTGGCCGCCGCCGCCGCTGCTGCTGCTGACGCTGCTGCTGTGCACCGTGCCCTGCTGCTCCGCCAGGCCCTTCGGGATCCCCATGCCCTCTGTCAACGTGGCGGTGGTCTTCAGCGGCTCCGCCTACCAGACGGAGATCAAGGGGCGGCTGAGCCGGGAGAACTTCATGGACCTGCCGCTGGAGGTCAACCCCATCACCGTGCTGGTCAACAACACCAACCCGCGGGCGCTGCTCACCCGCATCTGCGACACGCTCTCCACCAACCGCGTGCACGGCGTGGTCTTTGAGGACAACGTGGGCTCCGAGGCCGTGGCGCAGATCCTGGACTTCATCTCCACCCAGACGGCCGTTCCCATCGTGGGCATCAGCGGAGGCTCCGCCGTCGTGCTACCGTACAAGGTCAGTGTGTGTGGGTGAGGGTGGGGCGGAGTTTTGGGGGAGGAGTCAGAAACCAGTTAAATAGGGGGGAGACAAGCAAACCCCCAATCCTAACCCCAACTCTAACCCTAACCCCAACCCTAATACTAACCCTAACCCCAACTCCAACTCTAACCCTAACCCTAACCCCGACCCTAATACTAACCCTAACCCCAACTCCAACTCTAACCCTAACCCCAACTCCAACCACCAACCCTAACCCCGACCCTAATACTAACCCTAACCCCAACTCCAACTACCAATCCTAACCCCAACCCTAATACTAACCCTAACCCCAACTCCAACTCTAACCCTAACCCTAACCCCGACCCTAATACTAACCCTAACCCCAACTCCAACTACCAACCCTAACCCCAACTCCAACCACCAACCCTAACCCCGACCCTAATACTAACCCTAACCCCAACTCCAACTACCAACCCTAACCCCAACTCCAACCACCAACCCTAACCCCGACCCTAATACCAACCCTAACCCCAACTCCAACTCTAACCCTAACCCCAACTCCAACTACCAACCCTAACCCCAACTCCAACTACCAACCCTAACCCCAACTCCAACTACCAACCCTAACCCCAACCCTAATACTAACCCTAACCCCAACTCCAACTACCAACCCTAACCCCAACTCCAACCACCAACCCTAACCCCAGCCCTAATCAACAAGTTGAGAAGGTGAACAGGGCCCGAGGGGCCCCAGAGGTCTGATGGGATGTGCAGGACTTCAGAGTCGGCGTCTGGCTCAGGATGAACGAGTCAGCGGCCGTTAGAGTCACTTCCAGCTCTTCAATCAGAGCTCATTTCCTCCACATTGGAGGCTAAATGACAGGACTTTCAAATTAATATACTTGGAAGGCGGGGGGAAGACGACAGTTCTTCATCGTGCCTCGACACGATCTGCCGTAAATCCCCCGTTTCAGGAGGCAGAGGGCCATGAATCCCCAGGCAGCCTGAGGGAACTCCTGCAGACTGCCGCTCCTGTCCTGCACGTCTGCTGAGGAGACACTCAAAACATCCAGCTCAAACTGCTGCCGCGTGCTGACAGCGCCTCCTCCTGGTGGCGCAACACTCATTTCACACGGAATGTGAACACAGGAACGAGGGACATTTCTCCAAGCTATTATATTTTTCTCATTGTCACTGCGGGATTTAAGTGAGGGATTTAAAACCTTTTGGAATGAGGAGAGGAAGAAGTTCTTCTCTGCCAGAACCGTCCAAGGCTTCCTATTGGCCCAAGTTTTTCCGTGAGGGAAAAAAAAACACTGAACTTTTCAAGATGGATTGGAATCAGGCGTCAGTGTAGCCAAACTCTCACACTCACGTTGTGTACTTGGGCGACAAAAAAAAAAAGTGCATTGTGAATTTCTGGACGGTGCCTCACTGCGTAACGCACACCCACCTAGCTGAACACATAGTGACGATAAACCCCGGACTGAGATTCAGTCTTTTAGTCACCACTATTGCTTCAAGTGAAATGATTTTCAATGTGATCATTTCCAAGAGACGTAATGAACCCTGAAAAAAGAAGAACGATCCGGCTGATATTGACCTGGGGAAAAAATTAATGTAATTCTTATTCATGGATTTCAAGTGGCTCTGAGAGGCTCCAAAGTTCACGGAGCAAAAGAGAATCAATGGGTAACGGACGATAATGTCGTGACGTCAAACTGAACTCGGGCCAAATAAGTCAAATCCATCTTATTAGGACAAGCAAGAGGGCAGGAGGACAGAACCAGTGAGACCAGCAGCTGGAGGGGTGCCTGTGGTCTGGAAGCAGGGGAAGGTTTAGCAGCAGTGATCCATGAACAAGAGCCTGATTGTGCGGCACCAACGGCTCAGCCGGGGAAAGCGACTCTAATCCCGTCAGAATGGCTTTTTTTTTTCCTCTCTTTTCTTCATTTCTTTCACCCTACCGCCGCCCGCAGAAAATGACAAGATCAGCGTCGCTACAACACGACGTCCGTGTTGGGAAACAGAGATAGATTAAAGAAGCCTCGTAAAGTGATGAGCTTTAAAGATTTATCGCGGCGCTAAACGCTTGGCGGTGGTGGAGAGAAAACCCAGAGTTTCCTGTTGATTGCACACACACCTACGCAAAGGATCTCACAGTGTCACACTGTTCCATGGTCCACAAGGTTAGACGGTTAAAGAAAGGTCCGGACCTTATTACACACTGGCAGTCCGTTTGCACACAACCCTAACCCTGAAGATTTTAATCACTATTGAAGGGTTTAGATTCTACGGAAGCCTGTTGCATTCACTTGGCAAATTAAAAAAAAAAATCTCTGTTTTTCAGTGTAATTATTTCTGTTTTTCGTGCCATTTTTTTTCCATCCCTGTTTTTCGCGGTAATATATTTTGTTTTCCTAAGTAATTTTTCCCCCTCTTTTTTCAGCCTTGTTTTTTTTGAGATTGAAAAAAAAAAATAGCATGAAAAGTAATTACACTGAAAAACAGAGATTTTTTTTTTTTTTGCAAAGTGAATGCAATACGCCTCCGTAAGATCCAGTAACGCCATGATGGATGGATGGATGGATGGATGGATGGATGGATGGGTGGGTCGTGTTTTGGAAAAGATTGAACAATCAGGAAGTGTAATTGCACAGAAGCAGAGACTCTCATTAAAAGCGCAGTTTGAAGGTGTATTTTGGATTGAAATCTCCAGATTATTTGTCCGTGTTGGGCCGCGTCTCGCGTCTGGCAATCGACGCTGAGTGGCGCCTGAGACGCTTCTGTGCCAGATACATAAAAAATGAGTTTACTCCCAGCCGCCACGCGTGTTATTCTCGGCGTTCAGGAGCTCCCGCCAGTCGATTGATTTATGGGACGCTGTCAAAGGTAGTCAACAAGGCAACGGGGGCTCATTCATTTTTCATGGGTGACGCCGAAAAAGCGAGAGGTTTGATCTTTCTGGAAGTGACAGCCCAAAATGAGGTGATAAACAGATTGCTGCTTCCCCCCCCCTCCCCCACTGACATTTAATTTTGTCGACTGGCAACATTGGACAGACACGCAATTATTGTCCTCGTTCTTTATTCGCGGGAGGCGACGCGAGACGCTGAAAGGATATAGAATCCCACACATGGACCGAGATGGCACGCTCCAGTTATTTCAATGCAATTAGCCAGGCGGTAGAACATTCAATCAAGAACCAAGTTGTTGCTTTTTCTCAGCAGCTTGTCCGTCGTCTTGTTGGCTGTTGTTGCCGGTTTGTCGCAAGACGGAAACGCTGTGACGAATCAATGCAGACAGGAAGAAAAAAAAAAGACGTCACCGTGATCAAGGTCATCTCGTTCAACAGTCAGAGAAATATTGATACGCTTCCAATCTTATCAATAGTTTTGAAACCATCGATTGTGTTATTGACAGACCACAACGTCCTGGAGGACAAAGTAAAAAAAAAAAAAAATCAAACCTCAGTGTCCTCAGTTCCTCTAAACGGCTGAAATAAAAACCAGAATGATTCCTTTTTGGCTTTGGATTTGTTCTGCTTTTACTTGGAGTAAATCTGGCCTGGAATGTGGACCAACACATCGTCGCTGCCCTGCTTCCTTCCACACCTTCCATATGGGGGGGGGGGGTTATCGCAGTGTTGCAGTGGAAAATGGGCAGGAGCGTTGCGAGCGTTGCCACCGGTTGCCATGCAGGATCTTGGTGACGTCAGCGGCAGAGGAAGTGAGTGCCAGGCCGCTTCCTGCTGCGCGGCCGAGGCCGACATATGTCGCAGCGCAGAGTCGCAGCCAAAGTCGTCCTCCCTGACAGCAAAGGCAGTCGCCACTGCGATGCTGTTTTCCACTGAACTCTGAATCATTCTGAGGGAAGAGGTTGCATCTCTCTCGAGACACGTGGCTTCGTTTCCAATTGGAGTCCTTTGACTCGTTGAGTCGCTGATTCTCTGTGAGTTCAAACCTCAGGGTGAGCTGCTGTGTTTTAAAGTCCACTAGACAGACAGGCAGACAGACAGGCAGGCAGACAGACAGGCAGGCAGACAGAGTGGCTGAAACAGGAGGCTAGCAATGAGACTTCTGAGATACAGACTTAAAATCAAGAAAGAAACATTTTTTTTTTTTGCAAACATTTAAATGCAACAATTCCTCTGGACACTCTGTGATTACTGTTTGTTGAAAGCCTTCCAGGAAATGAAGTGAAGGAGCCCCTTAAGAAAAAGGTCAGACTTTAAATCTTACATTTGTTAAAACAAAAATTCAACATTGCCATAAGAAACTAACAAACAAACAAACTAAAAAAAGAATTTAAAAAACTAAAACGTAAGTGTATATATATTAATTTTTTGTTTTGTTTTGTTTTTTTGGAAAAATTTCACCTGGAAAAATCCCATTTCGAGCAAACCTTTTCCAGGGCCTCTCTGATTGAAAAAAAAAAATGAAATTCTGTTAAATTTTCAATTGGACTGTTGATTGGATTTTTCATACTGATCGACCCATCGTTCTAAGTAACCACATGACTCCAACGTAATATTGAGAAGTAGCTTTGTTTTCATTTCAAAGGAACCTTTTGAAGAGCCACAGTGACTCGTGAATCAGCGAGTCGAGCTCGTTTGTTGGAAGCAGCGGCTTCGCAGGCCGACGGCTGCTCGTGACTTCAGGCTTCTGATCTGCGGCAGCTCCGCCTGTGGCCACGCCCCCCCCCTCAGAGGGAGGCGGGGCTCATCTGCCCGGTGCCGACGGCCAACTCCGCTAATTGAGCTGTTGAGGTCGATAGTTTGTCGGCGCTTTGCTGTGACGGAGCGCTGGCCTGGCAGGAGCTCAGGAGTCACACAACACACACACACACACACACACACACTCCGACACCTTCGCACCTGTTTGGGGATGATTGGTCGGCGCCGCAGGAAGCGGCCCGCCGAGAAGCAGGCGAAGGATTTGCATGGCGGCGCGAAAAGGAGCGTGAGAACAGGAAGCAGATTGATGTGATTTTTTTTCTTGCTCTGCTGCGTGACGAACCTGCAGAAGATCCTGCAGCCATGCAGCCAGCCAGCCAGCCAGCCAGCCAGACAGCCAGCCAGCCAGCCAGCCAGCTCCCACTGCAGTCTCATCCATCTTAGTCTCAGCACAGCACCAGGCCTTTGCTTTTTTGATAAGTGGGCGTTTCTTTATGCGAATATTAATGAGAGCCACGTGTGAAAAGCTGTAAGAGAAAAGAAAATAAGCTGCAAAGGTGTTCTTCTCCTTTCATGAATACATTT
>NW_027466384.1:0-2500 GCF_046127955.1 Nelusetta ayraudi | reverse complement strand
CCACGGCAGCCAATCACAGCAGGCCCTCATCACCCTCCCTGAAAGAAAACTCACACACACACACACACACACACACACACACACACACACACACAGCGGCGTGGCCTTGTCTCGTCGGGCGGGACGAGCGTGATGAGGACGACAGGCCCGCTCTCGCTTCCCCAACTGGCTAAATAAATACATAGATAAATAAATAAAAGCTTTCCAAGGACGCTCGGCGCCGCCTCCCTCCCTCCAGAGTGACAACACCCTCCCGCCCTCCCAGCCTCCCACCCTCCCAGCCTCCCAGGAAACACATGAAGGGCCTCAGCAGCAGCTTATAAATCCGCTTGATAGGAGGTGCTTTAGATGTCACGCTCAGATATTTCAGACGCTCCTCAAATGACTACGTGTCAGACACATGTTGTACGAGTCAAAGTCAAGGTCCCCGGTCCCCCCCCCCCACCAGCCCCCCCTGCTGGGAGGCAGGAAGTGCGTGCAGCTGGAAGGCCTGTAGCTGCCTTCCTTTGCATGACAGCTTTGTGTGCAAAATACTGTGAAAATTCTAGGAGTCATGGACAGGCAGCTTGTGATTGGACAGGAAGAGGAGGTGGTGGGGGGGGGGGGGGGCAGTCATTTGTGGAGGTGGAGTTTCTCTGGGCACGGACCGGTAATGAAGACCTTCGCAGTCAGGTGGGGGGGGTGGGGGAGGGGGTTGAAAACCCGATTGGCTCGACTGCTGGGACCCGCGAGTGCCGCTGCAGGTAAACTGCAGGGCCGATCGATTCCACCCAGGAAGTCCTGGGAGAGCCGCTGCGTCCACACTTCCCTCCCCCACCTCCTCCTCCCCCACCTCCGCCCCGGTGCCGCCGGCGCCACCTGTTGGCTCTCTCGCTCGCACGTGGAAGTGGCAGATTATCATATTTTGCTCCCCGACTGCATTCCAGTAAACAGATGGGACCTGATGAGCTGCAAGGTTTCGACTCCTCCGGCTCCTGACCCGCGACTCACCAGGTCACTGGTGGTTGAACCGAGGGCGGACTGCAGGGGGCGGCGGCGGCTTCCTGGTGGGACCGCGTATTGTGCAGTGACAGAGTGGCTGCGGGCTTTAGTGATTTATGGGGGGGGAAAGGGGAGAGAAAATAGATCCTCCGGGGACATATTTATCCTTTCTGCACTTCTGGAAGGAGAAGTTGGGCCTGTCGATTCCCTGCAGCGCCATGAATCAGGGGCACCAGATTGAAAAAAAACATAAGCAGAGCAAGTCAATTCTTGAAACTGCCTCAAAATATTACAGAAATGGGTGGTGGGGGGGGAAATGAGGGCGGCATTATTCAAGAGCACCACAACACAACTGCCAGCACCACAAAACACCAAACACTGCACCTCTGCAGCAAGGAGCAAAATAACCACACATTAAAAAGTCATTGCAGAGCAGCAATTAGCTCTAGAATTAGCTCTAGAATTAGCTCACATTAGCTCTAGAATTAGCTCTGGAATTAGCTCTAGAATTAGCACATTAGCTCTAGAATTAGCTCTAGAATTAGCTCACATTAGCTCTAGAATTAGCTCTAGAATTAGCTCTAGAATTAGCTCACATTAGCTCTAGAATTAGCTCTAGAATTAGCTCACATTAGCTCTAGAATTAGCTCTAGAATTAGCTCTAGAATCAGCTCACATTAGCTCACCACTAATGGAACATCTCAGGGCTCTGATTGGTCCTTCACATTGTGTTTTCAAAACCTCATTGAAAGCAGGTCCAGTGTGTGTGTGTGTGTGTGTGTGTGCGTGTGTGTGTGTGTGTGCGTGTGTGTGTGTGTGTGTGTGTGTGTGTGTGCAGCATCTTTGATGGAGAAGGCCGTGGGAACATTGTGTGCCCTGTCAATCTTTGCTTTGCTCCAACTCGTCCATGTCTGGAAGCTGATCTGACTTTGCACCTCCTCCTGCTCCTCCTCCTCCTCCTCCTCCTCCTCCCCCTCTACCTCCTCCTGCAGGTGGGCACCTACGAGACGGGCATCCTGCAGATGCGCTACCCGGTGTGGCCGCGCTACGGCTCCTACCTGGAGCCCGTGTCCGACTACCGGCACCTGACGGTGGCCACGCTGGAGGAGAGGCCCTTCGTCATCGTGGAGGCCGTGGACCCGCTGACCGGCACCTGCGTCAGCAACACCGTGCCCTGCCGGCGGCAGTCCAACAAGACCGAGGCGTGAGTGGCCATCAGGCTGGGGGGGGGGGGGGGCTCCTGGGGAGGTCCCAGGTGACCGTGGGCTCGTTAACCGCTTCCAGCTTAATTGATTTTCTACCCGGCCGTCAGCGCTGCGTTCGAGAGGCTCTTCCGCAGCCATTAGCCCGAGCCTGGGGTCAAAGGCCCCGCACGCCGCACGCCACAGCAGGGCCCCGGGTTGGGCAGGGGGCCGGGGGGGGGCGGGAGGGGGCGGGAGGGGGCGGGAGGGGGCGGGGGGGCTCGCGTGTGTGTGGCCGCTTGTATCAATTAGACGGAGACGATTAGTCCGTGTCATCA
>NW_027466383.1:0-17464 GCF_046127955.1 Nelusetta ayraudi | reverse complement strand
AGCGTCCACATGAGGAAAATGGGATGAATTATTAATGCGTCGCAATTAGCTGCCAAAATTTAGCACATGCGGTTATTACGCTGGTTATTTCTGACTGGAGCACCCCTCCCACCCCCCCGTCTCTCCTCCTCCTCCTCTCTTGTGGGTTTACTCCTCTTTCTTCCTGCAGCTCCACTTCTTATTGGGATATGTCCTCCACAGTACAGCTGAATCAGCGTGGGAAAGGCTGCCGTTTTGCTGCGGCAGCCGACTGTAACCGTGTCGTCCACGCTGCATTGTTTCAGCAGATTGCATCATTTCAGCGAGGGTTGGAGGGTGTGTGTGTGGGGGGGGGGGGGTCCTGAAGGTGGACAGAGGAGAAAGTGGGGGGCAGCTTTGCTTCTGCTAACCCTTTTCCCTCCACTTGTACTCCTCTGACTTTGCTCTCAGGCTCACCTTGGTCATCCTCCTCCTCCTCCTCCTCTTTCTTGCTAGACTTCCTCTTCCTCACCATGACGCCGCTCTCGGGAGACCGAGCTGTCCCACCTTGAGCTCCCTCTCGCTTTGATGCCACGCAGAGAGACGGGGACAGCTGAGCCAGGAGGTTTATACTGCGTTGCACAATCCTCCTCCTCCTCCTCCTCCTCCTCTTCTCTGCCTCATCATCGCAGTGACCCACTTATCAGAAGAGGGGGTAGATCCCTCATTTCCATACGTACTATATCCCCCTGGCCTTTATTATCTGCTCCTCCTCATTTATTTATGCTCGCCCTGAACCTCCCGAGCATATTCTGCCTTTTTAAACCATTTTTCCTCAACTGCTGGCTGCTAATTTCCTTTATTTTTGCATTTTATCGTTGCATTAAAGGGCAGACGTTATGAAAAATTCATGCTGGCAACGAACAGCGATGCGCGCCTGTCACTGTATACCCATAACTGAGAAAAAAAAGTCTGTTTCTTCGTGCTAAAGCTTGGTTTTCACAAAGCCGGCGATTTTGAAAGCGGGTCCCAGAGTTGGAAAGTTCCAAAACGTCGCCCAGTTCCGGTTTTGTGTTAAAGCCGAAACACAAAAGCCGCCTTTCACTCCAGAAAAGACACTTTGCTCTCCTTGTCATCTCGGAACATAAACTTCCTGTTTCATCGCTGCGTCTTTTCTCCGCTGCACTACAGATGCGCAGATCGGCAACAAAACGCTGCCTGTGTGCCTCTCGGATAAACAGAGAAAGTCGCTCCTGCTGGTTTGCACTGAACACATGTAGTAAATTCTACACAGATGCTGTTTGTTTTCTCTTTAAGAGAAATCTGCAACCAAACTGTTGGCAAGCCTTCGCTCCGGCCGGTTTAACTGTCTGCGTAAATTCACCTCAGCACACAAGAGTGTTGGCAGTTTGTCGCCTTTGTCACCAGTTTATACAGAATACTCCTTCCACAGGAGCGACTCACATGTCTGGATTTGAAAGGAATTTCTCCATTTCAAAGTGTTGAGCCAGTTTGAGTCGTCGCGTCCGCTATTTGAATTCTTTTTTTTTGCGGTTGTTCTGCAAATTTAGGCAAACAAGGTCCGATTGTTGAGCTTGTGTTGTGGCGCCGACTGTGTCTAATGAGCGTCGGCCCTGTTAGAGGCAAAGTGCATTCACGCGTTTCTTTGTGCCTCCTCAAATTTGAGCGGCGATGCTGTTTTTCCTCCTTTGTTGAACGTTTTCAGCAAGATTCCTCTGAAAACAGCTTCCTCCACCTTCGCAGGTTTATTTCTATTTGTGCTGATTTTGTGCCAGAGGTCATTCTCTGTTTCAAAAGTTCTTGAGAAAATGAGAAAAATACAGCAGGATTATGAAACGGTACAAAGTTTTAAACGCTTAAAAGTAAATTATAGAGCTTTTAAACTCGAGGCATTGAGGTTCTGTATGGATTGCACCAGTCTGGACTGGCCGGCCTCTCTCTTCTCTGCAGCTTCGTTACTCCGTTATCCTTCCCCTTGTTGGCACGATGAAAAGTTTTCCCCAGCGGTGGCGGGGGAATTTTTTTAAGAACTATTTTAAGCTTTCCAGCATTCGCCGCTGGCTGGGTGTGAGCGAAGTGGGTGCGATTTCCATTCTTCGTGTTACTCACACACACACACACACACACACACACACACACACACACACACACACACGTCCACACCCAGGGACTTGCTCAACAGCTCCACTGGGGCTCGGTGGTGTGCAGCCCTCTGAGGAAAAGACTGACGGCCGCGGAAATTGGTCGACGGCGTGTGAAAAGATTTTCACGTCCGGCACGATTTGCCTTCAGTCGGGCTTCACGCAACTCGAAAATGACTGCCGCGGTCACGTCCAATCAGTGACAGAGTGACAGAGGTTGGCACGGCCTGCCTGCCGACAAGTTGGATAAAATTCCCTCTCTGTCACACAAGCAGATTATATGGCTGCAGCTGTGGATTATGTTTGTAATCGATTAATCTCGCGATTAATTTCTTTGACTCCATGAAGCGATTATTTGAATGGGAGAAATGACATTTAACAAATATCCATCTTAGTCCTCATGTGCTTCACAATAAAGTGTCGGCGGAACCAATGTTTAGCAGCAGCTGAATTAACAAAACAACATTTTTTTTATTTATTTTTTTATCAATTTGTGTCTATTGATTGTTTCGGATGTCAAACAAGTAGGTAGATGGATAGATAGATAGAATTGTTTGCGCTCTCTCGCAGGCAGAAGTAGGTCATTGTGTTGATTTGACTCCACTTCAACAGGGCAGCCGCTGTTGTGTTGTTGTGTTTTTGTTTTTCCTTCGTCTTCCTCAGCTGTTGTTTTTGTTGCTGCAATCTATGCAAGTTAAAACAACAGCAACAAAAATTCCGCTCGTCGCTCTTAGGTACAAACAAGTTAACCTTTCCCAAGTTAGTATAGGAGTGTCGACCTTGAGTCATTTGTACTTGAAATACGAGTTTGGGCTCTAAATAGGCGTCGCATCAGCCCTTAAGGCTCGGCTCCGTTTAACGTTCCATTTTTCCCCTGGAATATTGTTAGTTACTCTGGTGTAACTTATGCATGACTTGAAAAAAATAAAATTCTCAAAAATCCCAATCAAAAAATTGTGAAAAGTGGCTTTTGTTTGATAAAAATAGACAAGAGATTTAGCCTGATTATGTAACCAGGCCCTGTCGATTTTGGAACCTGTTTTCGACTGAAACCTGCTGTGCTAGCATCTTGATGGCTAACCGAGTTGCCTTGTTTGTGTTTGCACACCGAGACAGTCATGCCCGCAATCTGGTTGCAGGGCAGCGGAGGGAAGAAAATGACAGTCTGCCGCGGCTGCCTTTCCATTCCATAACAAATTCTACAGTGCAACAAATCCATTTTCACGTTGTCCCTTCGGACAGCTGGGCTCTATTGGAAGATGTGTGTGTGTGTGTGTGTGTGTGTGAGAGAGAGAGAGAGAGATATGAAACCGATGCCTGGCTGCAGCACAGTAATCCCCTCCTCCCGCCTCAATATTGTCTATCCACCATTTATCTCCCATCACCTCTGTCTGAACTCGTCCTCCATCCTATAGACTTCGCTCATGACCTCCTCCTCCGGCTGTGCGCTGACAGATATACGGAATATGTTCAGCGCTCCCTTCCGGTCCGGATCCCTAACTAGAGCGGGAGTGACATCTTTTCACCGAGACAAGGCGGGGGAGGGTCGAAAAAAGGAGCCTTGCGTCTGCAGAGGGACTGAGGTGCTTAAGATGCTGCCGGTGTAAATGCCTCTTAGCGGCTCCGGAATAACGATGAGGTTGGGGAAAAAAAGTTAACGCGTGGCAGCGTGCTCATTGGAGCGTTGCAGCAGACAAATACACGAGGACAGAGGAATCTACCTCATGCTGGCCCCCCAAAACAGAGCTCAGCGTCCCGGGTCCAGCAGCACCACATTCACATTTGCTATCTCAACCCCTGTAGGTACGGTTACAAGACAGTTCCAGTCTGTGCACATCGACGCGCTCATGCAGAAATTAAATCCCAGTGCGGTCAGAAGCTCGGAGCGACTCATCTTTCCGTCCTCCTCTGTCTGAATATCAGTGTGCGCTGCAGGCGGATGCGTGCATGTCTCCTCCTGTGAGGTGCATAACTACAGTATTTGTAATGAGTTCAGCTCATTGCATCCTTTTCATTTTTTTTGCATTGTGTAAATGAGCATCTTGAGTGATTTAAGTGGATGTGATAATCAGAGCAATCAAAGTGGATGCATTTGTGAGGATTAGCACTTTTTAAAAAAAAAAATTTGTTTGGTTCTGGAACAATGACGCTGTTAGCGAGCACTTCAGCCGATTGGTAAGAGATGAAAAGGCTACATCTGTAGGTTTTTTTTCTTCTTTTTCTTCGGCTCTTATCCCCCGAAGGGAGGCTTTGGAAGATGCAGCATGATGAAGTCGGGGAGGAAAAAGGCTTCATCCTCGCAGCCTTGTGGTGAAATGAAATGAGCCAGAGGAACACACAGGACCTTTGAAGTTAGGGGTGTTTGTGTGCTTGGAAAACAGCCTCCGACCGCAGGGAAAGTAAAGCGGTCGGGGCCTCTGGATGGTGCAGCGGTGACATTTCCGCATTGGTGTTTGCTTTATGTAGGGCAAAGAAGACAGGAAGCGTTATAGCTGGAATGCATTTTGGGACACAAACTAGGATCAGCTTCACGATTTGAAACCGAGATAAAAATTCACAGCAATGGTGTCCGCTAGCAGCTCGCTAACCCAGACCGTCTTCTGTTTTTCAGGAGGAGGAGATGCCGGAGGTGGAGATAGACATCGACGACCTTCTGGAGGTCACCAGCGATGACGAGAGAGCCAGCAAACTGCAGGTAGGCCCCCGTGACCGACTGTGAGTGCGAGGTCGCCTTTTGTTCTGCCGCACGTCTAATTATAGTGAAAGGCCCCGCGTCTTCACACAGCGGCCCGATAAACAGCGCAGAGTGTGAGGAAGTGCAGGGAGCTGGTTTATTTTGGTGGACACGATGCCACAAACACGCTCCTTTGAACGCTCTGAATGTGCTAGCAGGATGGATGTTAGTAGTCTAAGGTGATGAGGTTCATCTTGTTTGCCTCGACTTGACTTAATTTGCTTGTTTTCAATGATGTCACATTTAAAAAAAAAAATGGGGGCGGTAGGCAAACTACCACGTGAGAACTTCACATCCATTTTAACTCGGTCAGCTGACAAACTGCTTTTCTTCACGGTGTAATTGCTGTCTGGCTTAGCTGCGGTCTCCACGATTTCCATCACAGTTTGAGCTTGACTCGTGTTCACGTTTGTTCACAAGACTTGTATGCAACTGCAAATGATTTTAACAAGACTACAAAGAGAGCCACAAAAACAGTTTTGTTAATGGTTATTCATTCAGTCAAATTAATGAAAATTCCACCCAGTAAAAAAAAACAAAAAAACATTGTTTTATGTGTTTTCTGTGTTGTTTTTTTTCTTCCAGGAATCGTTAACAGATTGCTACAAACCAACAGAGGTATGTATGTTCATCGCACCATCTAATATCAGTGACCAGAGCCGTTTGTCTCCACACAGACGTTATTGATTCGCCGTTCGATTGCGATCTATAGAACCGATCTCACTTTAGAGGCGCTGTGTCCCACATTTTTCATTTGCCTGGGTTAATTATCGTCTGGCAACAGTTTCAAAGCCAAGGCGGTAAACTAGTCGTCCTCATCCTGGACAGATTCCACGATAAATCTGACCTAAATACTGGAAAACTGGAAAAAGAAGACCAGAAACTAAACAAATTAGGCCTGTTTGCTTCTTTAAAATTGGATTAAACTAAATTGATTCACTCTCGGAGTCTAACATATTTTGTCTCGACGTGAAAAAGAAGACGGAGGAGGAGCGGGGTCATGTGTTTGGGTTTGGGTGAGGCGAGGTTAAGCTATTTGGGTGATTAAAGCTGCAACAGACCAATCAAGTTACGTTACACACGCACAGTGATCCCCTTTCAGCCTGCACCACCATCTGTCATAAGTGTGTGTGCACAGACACTTGTGTGTGTGTGTGTGTGTGTGTGTGTGTTATGGGTTGGCTCTAAGGTCAGTCTGTTTGAACCACCGCAAGGTCGCCGATGCCACCCAGAGAAGTGTCTGACCAGGTTGTCAACAGCTGATACACATGCACACACAAACACCTTGTAATCCCCCCCCCGCCCCCCCGGGAGGCGCAGGCGTCAGCAGGGGATTAGCGTGGATGGGGGGGGAAGGAAATGGGGAGAAAAGGTGAATGTGACACAGGAGGGGAAGGAGATAAAGAACAGTAAGACAGAAAGTAGAAGGATGAGAAGGAAGAAGTTTCTGTGAGGAGACGAGGAGGTGGGGATGCGTCAGAACTGGGTCAGAAACAGCGCTGCTTCTGGCACACAGGGGAAATTATAGCATATTCTAGAATACCCCCCCACCCCCCACCCCCTCTAGTCATGTTTTTCTTTTCAGTGCCAGTGTATCTGAATCTCATTTATGAACGTAATTTGAGTCATTCTCAGCACTTCCATGCAGCATACATCAAGTCCAGCGGTGTCGCTTAATTCATGAGCCACCATAAAATTACTATATAGCAATAAAAAGCAATAAAAAGCTGATCAATTTTCTTAATTTCCCCAGCCCCATTTTAATTGCTCGCGTGCTGTTTGGATCATGGCTCGTCCCTTTATTTTTATCGCCAAGGGCAGGATAAGGAAATAAAAATGTCAGTTGTATCTGCAGGCTACTGCTAGATAGCGTAACTGCAGAAGCCACAGATATCATGATGTCATGATACGCTTTACATACTTTATTTTTTTCTTTTTTTAAACAAAAGAATCACCACTAAGCTGTGTTGTAGAACGGGAAGTGGGAGTACTCTAAATCGGCAGGTAGAATTTCCAAGCTAACTGTATGCTAGCTGCATCCTTGCTTACTTCATAGCAGGAAAGCCACATATTTATCCCACTAGATGTATTTTTTCGCAAAGTGTTAAACCAGGAGCATTCTTGCACATTCACTAATGTTCACTAATCATTTAACAATAACTTTTGTCCGTGCAACTTTTGTCACTGCTAATGTGTGTAGCCATTTAACACTTTTGGTGTCTTTTTTTTGTAGGACTTTGTCCGGGAGCTGCTGGGCAGGATAAGAGGAATGAGGAAACTCAGCGCTCCGACTAAGAAGGGTCTATAATGACCGCAATCTCAAGCAATCCATCAGCCATAAGCCACATCGTCTCGGTTCATCCTTGTAACCCCATCAACATGAACCGTCGCAACCGAGAGCAAATTTATTCAAAACAGTAGCCATTCAGCCAACTGCACCGAGAGCTCCATGCCTACACAGCACTAGCCTTCCATTACCCCAAACACACACACGCACACATAGCACCGCAAGGTTTTATTATGATATCTGACTGTTTTAAAGGTACTCTAGCCAAAATGGCTCCATAGCATAAAGCGTCGACAGCCGAATCTCACCAGAACTGCAACTGTGCTTTAACATTCGAGCCGTCGATTCACCGTTCAGAGCCATGTTACAAGCCAATGCTGTGATTTCCCCCAAGAGTTGTGCAGACAAAACAAAACATGTTCTGAGAAATGTTAAACACTGAGACGGTGAAAAAATGTTTGTACTGCAGTTTGGAGTTGAATTAGCTGTAGCACTAGACGTGCATTGTTATATGTTTGGTTTTTTTTTTTTTTAAGCTGAGATGTTTCACTCTTACCTCTTTTAAAAAATAATGTACTGTATGTTGCCATCTACTGTTTGTGTGATTGAAATGTGGTCTTCTACAGTTTTTCTCGTCCTACTTTTAATGGTGGCCTCCCAATCGTTGCTCAGTTAGCGCTTGTTAAGGGAGCGGCGGCGTTTTTGTTTTGTTTTGTTTGTTTTGTATTTTTAGGCACGAGGCCCAGCGGTTCCGTCTTCTGGTGATCAACTGTGGATGGCCAAAAGAATATTCACATTTTACACACTGTTCCAATCCATTTTTATAAACACAGCAAGGCATGATGGGCGCTGCGGTTCTCTTACGTGAGACCGCGAACGCCTGTATGATTGGCAGCCTTTTCGCTTATCATGTGACACCGTGTCGTTCATTAACCTTCCCACCACCGGAACACATATCAGTTGGTCGTCTCGGTTCAAGCACAATGCCCGAACACTGGTTTATCTCACACCCCGGTCCACTTCCGTTCCCGCTAACTTGGCCTGTCCGATCGCAGTTGACGTTGCCTTCAAGGATATTCAGGATTCAGTTCGCCTCTTTCCTCAACACTGAACCTTAACCGCTGTTAGCGGGAAAAAAAAACATCCTGAGGAGAACTTGAAGCTTCTGACGCTCTAAAAAAAACTACCTGTCAGGTCCTGCTAGGGAAGGTGTGGCAAATGCCGGGGGAAGTACTTTTGCAGTATTACATCTTCAACATCATGCAACACGGCGAGATTAGCGCGACACATTTGTCTCGATTGTCTGTTGGGCTTTGTTTGGGTAAAACCCCGTCAGGGCGGAGGCAATATTTTTTTAAATGTTCAGACTTGGAGGTTGCACAAAACCTTTCGATCTTTTAATCCCGGGTTTTAGGAAAAGCAAATTTAGTCATGCACTTGGCTGCTGCCGTCGTTGTTGACCTTACCGTGCACCGTCACACTCGAAATCCCCAGCGCGCCCCCGGTACAATCAAAGCTGGTGCAACGGGGTTGGGCCCCGGTTTCACTGACAAGCCTTCACGTGCAAACGGAGCAGTGTGATACAAAACCTTTCAGCTGCCAAAGAGCAAACAGGGCGACAATTGACTTTAACACGTGCAGAGCACCCGTCTTGCATGCTAGCAACAGGAGAGAGAGAGAGAGGGAGAGAGACAGAGAGAGAGAGAGAGAGAGAGAGAGAGAGAGAGAGAGAGAGTATATATATAGGAAATAAATCTATAATCAAGCAAAAAATAAGTTTTTGACTTAGCTGCCATGTCTGACTTTGTAGATTTTTTTTTGTCGTCATAACAACGTGATAGTCACGTTGGAGAGAATCCAGGAAAATTTCTTAAAATGGTGCTGTTTTTGATGTTTTTCCCAGGTTTAGGGTTGCATTGGATGCATTTTCACTGTGGATTCAAGGCCGGAGCAAATGTATCTGCACAAAAAAAAGAAATAGTCTGTCCCAATCGATGAGATCAATACAGGATTATGTAGCGTCCTCCTTTGTGCGTCCTTCCCACAATCAGAACTGGGTGGACGTGAGCACCGTTATGGCGTGTTGTAAAATTTCTTTTCTTGTTTTCATCCAAGATTCTTGAATCTGGAAGGAAAAAGCAGAAGAGGTTGCTACTAAAACAGCAGGAGGACTTGTGTCGTAGGATTTTCTCTGTCAAGAAACAGTTCAGGGGCAATAGGTCGATGTTTTATAATTAATGTGGAGAGTGTTTTCGAAAGCGTGCGTACTAGGAAGCTTTACGTTTGCATGTATTTTTTAAAAAGCTGCATGTTTCAAAAAGGGGGACATTTGTTTTGGCCCAAATGTTTTAATTTCGTTAAATGAAACGCTTTCCTTTTTTATACCTTGATTATTATTATTATTGCTATTATTAATAATTATGACTAAAATGTTCATCTTTTTTTAGCTGCAATTTTTTTCTCTATATCCACAATAAGCGTTCTTGTTTTTAAAATGTAATGTGGTGTGTGGTACGTTTTTTGCTGATAATAAAATGCAGAATTACTCTGTACCGTTTAAAAACATCTGAGCTGAGGTTTTTTTGCTGTTGTTCCTCTCTGTTTATCTGCATACTTTTTCTCACGTGGTTTTTACCAAAACATGGGGCACAGTAGCTTAGTTTACAGTTTATTGACAAACAAAAGTGGCGAGCAAGTGCAAAATGTGAGATGCACATTGATCTTTTCCAACGAAAAGCACCCTGAAATCCTTCCCGGCGATGGTGCGGCAGCGAGCCGGGGCCAATCTACGACCGCGTGCGCTCTCACGTGCCCACGCCTCCTCACAAGGGGGCATCATGTGCTCCGTCTCACCGCGACTGCAGTTTAGTGGGACACTCCTGCACGCTGTCTGATTCCTCAAAGAGCTCACCCGTGTATGAATTATTGCTCAGTGCGTGCATGAGTAGCTCTTCTCTGCAGCTTGTCTGGGTCCCCATATGGACTGGCCTACTGTCCTACTGTACACTGTTGCTAGGTAGAAATGTGCACCCACCCATCCCTCCCCACCCTCCTCCTCTTCCTCCTCCTCTCCCCCCTCGATCTTGCAGATTTCATACCGCTGTTTGATGGCTCGCTGTAAGCAGAGAGGAGGAAGCGGCGCAACCGGCTGAGCTGCGAGGAGGAGGAGCCGAGCCAATAGGGCGTAAATCAAAGCCGATGTTTTTCTTGCTTCTTGAGGGGAGTCATGCGGAAGAATGTGGGCCAGTTTGCAGAGGCGGCAGACAGGGAGACGGACACACACGCACGCACGCACGCACACACACAAGCACTGGACATGAATGTCCTCTGATGATTCACTGACACAAATTCCCAAACAGCCGTGTAGATTTCACTGCAGGATGCTGTACTGTACACACACACACACACACACACACACACACACACACGTGCGCGCACACACACACACTGCTGCTGATGCTGCTGCTGCTGCTTCAGAGGCAGCCATGCATTTTCCGCCAGGCTGTGTGTGCCTTTAAATTCTGTGACCCACTTTTCACAGCTGTGGCTGGCTGGCTGGCTGGCTGGCTGGCTGGCTGGCTGGCTGGCTGGCTGGCAGGGAGCGCTCGTGCACGCTGCCTTGAATAATTGGGACTGCAAGGTGAATGTGAGGAGAATAGCTAAAGACGGGCACACCACCCACCACCACCACCACCACCCGCCTGCCTGCCTGCCTGCCTGCCTGCCTGCCAGCCTGCCAGCCAACACTCAGCCTTCAGTCAGCTGGCTGGGCACCAACACATCTCACACCAGCGCTGTCCTCGAGTCACGCTGCTGCTGCTGCTGCTGTTGCTGCTGCTGCTGTTGCTGCTGCTGCTGCTGCTGCTGCTGCTGCGGGTGGAAATGAAAGATGACGTGAACACAAACGGCTGTTGCTACTGTCGCTGTTGTCGTGGTGCACGCGGGCAGATGGCAAAGTGCACAATTTTGGCGGTGAAATGGGCCTTTCAGAGGAACCTCAGCGAGGGACCTTGCCTGGTTTTCACACTTGAAGTCGCCTTTGACTGCCCGGGCCGCCGCAATTTGCAATAAATCACAAGCTCTTGATGCGAACGAGCTCGGCAGTCGGTGCATTCCCATCCCCCCACCCCTTCATTTTCCTCCTCTCTTTCATATTGCCTGCCTCAGTCCTCACTGGCAGCCCCCTCCGCACCCCTCCCCCTCGTGCTGATGCAGTGATCCATCATGCCGATACTTCAGGCTGAGAGGCGTCGAGGATGGAGAAGAAGAAGATGAAGAAGAAGACAGGCACCTTGTTCACTTTTGGGGAAAAAGGGGAGGGATGAAAGATGAGAGTCATCAGGGGAGCGACGGCCACCAGCCGGGGAGACGGATCCCATCTCGCCTCCGCCGCGGTGGAACCTGACGGACAAAGGTGTCGAGTTTCTCGCGAGGCCGTAAAACTCGGTTATTCACACCACCAGGAATTCGGCCATCAATCTCTCTTTTTTTCTGTGACCTCCAGGTTGAGGTTGGGTGTCAAAGTCAAACGCGTTCAGTGTTCTTTATTCTGAATCCGCATGCTTTATTAACCCCCAGGGGAAGATTACCAAGGTTACAGGACCTCATCAAAGAAGTCAAGGGTAATCAAGGGTATTTAGAAACTGACAGGGCTATCTTAAAGAATGAGAACATAAACATATTTCCATAAGTAGTCTTCAAAATGAACAGGATGTGGCAACACCAAAGAGTTCTTGTCTGCTTCTGATAAAAGCACCACTTTGCAGACTCACAGGCCCGCTGCATTGAGGTTAGAGAACAAGACCGTTCTCAATAAGAAGCAAGTCAGCTGGAAGTGTCAGAGGAAGTTACAACAAAGTGAGTAAGATTTAGTGTTTCTGAATTCCTGAATATTTCATCCTGCTTCAGCCTTTGAGTAGTCGTTCAATCCCAAAGCTTGTGACGTCTATAAATACTACATAACACACTCACACACGTTCTACTTACAAGCCTTGCTTATACGGTTGTGTGTGCGTGCACGTGTGCGTGTGTCTGCGGCCGCCACTTCTCACGGGAAATCCCATTAATTTCACTACACTGAGCCCATTGAATTTTCCCCGCACTCGGGACATTAATGTTACAACTCTGGGCTCCTTTGGCCATGAAAATATGCTGGCATTTTGAGACGCCGCGCCGACCCGACTGCCAACTTCTGGCCATTTGGAGCGAAACACAAACACAGTCCAAAAAAAAAAATGGACTTGGCAGAGCCATGTGGACATTTCTACATGGGCTTTGATAGTAACAGAGGGATGGTGGTCATTACCGGGGTAGGGGGAGAAGAGTTGGTGCAGCCGAAATTTTAGAACAAAAGGAGTGAAGAAGAGCTGGAAAATATTCAAGTGGAGGCACATTGTTACATAATTTAATGAGCCCCATACTTTGCTGTAATTCCTCACGTTTATTTGTCATGTGACATGTTGAGTTATACAGAGGGACCTTTCCTCGACTCGACCCTGGGTCCCTACTGTGGGGAGGTTCTCCCAGGTTTTACACTATGATTGTTTTCATGGTCTTTTAGGTGACATCATAGATGCGTCAGGGAGGTGCATCAGTTCTTTTTGAAAATGGAAATCCATGCATCCATTTTCAATGGATGGATGTTTGCAGAGGAGCACAAGAGCAGCAACAATTTGAATCTAAACATTGACGCTGTTTCGGTGCTTCAATTCCTCCACAGCATTCAGCCAAAGACAGACAGGTGGTAAAAACAATCTCCAGCATGTGAGCAGAACACAGCCTCAGGGTTGTATTGCAGAGTATTTAAACATATATTTATCTATGTATTGCAGTTTTACCCGCACTAGACGTGAGACAATGGTGCCCGAAGGCCAGACTGTTAACACTGCTGCCGTGAACGCGGTCAACTGTATCACTGCGAGAGGATTAATAGCACGGATTTGGAATTAATGGCACTATTTACTCGGGTCACGTAGCCATATGTCTGCTGCAGCACATGTTTGTGTGCTTGTTTTTTTGGTTTTGTTTTTTTGGGCGTCAGCCGTAGCTAGAGGGAGGGGATTGGTCCTGGTTGGGGGGATCCGTCCATCTGCAGGGGGTGGCTTCAGATCCTTCTCGATGACGCCATCTGTCTTCTAGCTGAATTATGTAGGCAGACAGAGATAATTAAGGAGATGCTAAGATGCTATTGCTATTGTCCTGCCAAGTGTGTAAACAAGGATGATATGAGGATAGCAGACGTGAAGTGAGGCGACCTGCCAGAGCCGACGCACATTCGGTTTCCTGTCTTAGATTTGTTGAGACTTTGTTTCAGGTCGGCAAAGAACAGATTTGAAAGAAAAACAACCAAAAACAACAACCTACGGTTGACTGATTTTCCCCTGACTGTGACTCAGACAGAGAAAGTCGTCTGGGGTCCTCTGTTGCCATGCAGAGACTGTCCCGTCCGTCTGCCGCCGCCTGTGAAAGGTAACGCGAGGACGTAGACAGAGACAGAGCGGTTACAGCCGGCTGGTTTTGGTGCTGTGAAGAAGATGGAGGTTGTGCGAGGTGACAAATTGCAGTGCTTCCAACAGACTGTGATTAACAGTTAATTGCTCGCTTTCATTCTTTGTCTGATGTTGCAGAAGTGGGCGCTTAATTTCTCCATTGTTTCAGCATCTGCAGGATTGAGTTTGTGGATTTGTGGAGCTTTGGTTTATTTCGACGTGCACCATTTAACAGAGGCTGTCACAGCAGCCGGGAAACTGAGCTGTGCCGCGAGTCCATTAATGCAAAGGCATCTGTTTGCTGATGGGTGTTGATGGTGGCGCCGTCAGCGTGTTACTTACAACAGTGACATGCCTCCAGAAACTGCTGCTTTAATATGGGCCGTTATAGCCTGTGAACAATCGACTGCTTTATTTATTAATTAATTAATTTATTTATTTATTCATCTACGTCGGAGCTGAATTGTTACTTTACACGTCGGCATTAGAAACATTGCATCACACGACTCAACACTGGTTTGCTCTATTAAAAAAAACAAACAAACACACAAGTCATTTGTTCTTAAGGTCTTGAAAGCGTTTCTTCATCTATGTCCTTGATATCTTGGACTGTTGGACATGTCCTTCCTGTCAGTTCAAAGGGTAAACACCCGATTCCACACACAGATTCAAACTAAATTTGTTTTTTACTTGGTGTTGCAGTCTGAAAAGGAAAGGTTGGGAGATCTCAGCATCCGGCTCCCTCGAGAGCCAATTACAGTCAGTTCGGCCTCACTTTCATCACACACATGTGAGACATAACCCCGGGGGCAGGAACCGTCACCCACTGACTTATCCCCGGCACCCCGTGACCAGCAGCGTTCACGACCCCAGTACTGTCAGAGGCGAGGAGGAGCAGACAAAACAAACCTTAAGATGGGAAAAACAGCAGGGGTGGAGGTTGTTTACAGAGGCAGAAAAATAGCAATGAGCAGTTGGAGGGAAGCAGGGGTTTCAGATCTTCTGCAAGAAGACGACGGCTAGCATGTTTGATATCGGTTTCGATTTTCTTTTTCTTTTTCCAGTCTCCAGCTGGGCCAAAAAAAGATGCCTCGGCGTCTGCCAGTGTGCAGGGTGATCACCTGCAGGGTCGGCTCTCCGCAGAGAATTCGGCAAACAGCTGGTTGCCATGGCTGCAGTTTGCTGTCCACCAATCAGTAGCCGTTTTACTCGGGGGGTTCAGAGGAGGGGTTGGGATTGGGGGGGGGCAGGTGGGTGGATGGATGGGGTGAGTCTTGCACAGTCTGGCACATAGCAGCGATATGAGGGGGGGGGGGGGCGGGGAGATTAGCATACATTGAGCCAGGAACAGTAAATCCTTGCTCAAACAGCGAGGTGCCGGTTGGAATGGCACTGATCTGCTGCTACTACTGCTGCTACTGTCTCGTCTCTTGTCTGACTGAAAACAACGGCCTTCATATTCTCTCCGAGCTGCGATTCATTGGCATTTTTAATCAACGACAGATTGTGGGATTTGGTGAATGATTTGGGGGGTTAATGTGACACAGGGGCTGAATCAGAGCAACCGCTATTGATGCATGGATAATACAACCACTCACTGATTCATCAGTTTTTCCTTGATAAATCTAGTTTCAGCTGCTAATGATGATCTAATCATTGCACCGATGGATGAATGAAGCCTCCTGTGAAATGCTCGTCACTGTAGCTCCATTCAGGGTCAGAATCTTGCGCCCATGACAGAAAATATTTGTAGGAGGAAGGTTCCCCCTGCTGGCCAGAAAAGACATGACATTCAAAAGCACGACTGACGTCTTTTAATTAATCTCAGGGCTGCTCGTTGTAAATTATGTTTCCAAAGGTTTCGTCAAATAACTTTTATTCATTTGCTTCTCAAAAATAAGACATAATATAACACACTCAAAAATCAATTAAGCACACATAGCTATTGTGTTTTCATTGCATCTAACAAATTCAGATCCGGGGATTTTTAGGACATTCGTATTTTTTTTTTTTTTTTAATCATATGAGGCTAGCCTACTAAAGTCCAGGGTGAAAAATAATGAATGAATAATGAAATGAAAATGTTGTTGTTTCACTTTGTGCCACCAGATGTCACTATAATACAAATCCCCTAATTTAGTCCCTGCACCTTTCCTGGTACCTTTTATGATACAGCCTCGAATCAACTTTTCCCACTCGGAATGGTCCTTCTGAAGACTCAAAAGTCAGACTGAGCAGGTGTAATTAGCGTGTTGAGGGAAGAAAAAAAAAAAAAAAGTTACTATTTGAGCTCTACTACCACTTTAAATGCAAATATCAGCCGCCTGGGGTGCCCCCCTCGGGATTAGTTCGCCGGCCTCTGCTGTGTTGTGTCCCACCTGTCCGTGGGAGTGTGTGTGTGTGTGTGTGTGTGTCGCGGTGCAGTGCAGTGAGTGCAGCGTTGAGTTGACAGTCTGTCAGCAGGCAGGCAGCTCCGCCGGTTTCCTGTCGCTGATCCCTCTCAGTCAGCTGACGTCAGGAGAAATGGCGGACCTGGATGGCAGCGACGCATCTCCTCCCGAGTCCCAAGGTGAGTTCCTGCCGACGGAACTAAAAAGAAGAAGAAGAAGAAAAAAAAAGTTTACTCCCGGGGGGGGAGAAACTTGACGCACGAATGAAGCGCTGTTTAAACCCCCCTTACGCTCCTTAAGCGACATTTTTTAATACTGTTAGTGTAGTTTGGTCGGTGTTTGCTCACTGACCGTGAAGTTGTCGAGGGACTCTGGCAACCCGCCGGCCGGCCGGGTTTCGGTCACGGGAGCGGGATTAACGATCAACCGACTCGTTGCGTGCGTCAAACACGAGTTTTCCGCCGCCACGGTTGCCTTGTCAGCTCCTTCCCCGCTTTCCTAGAACCCTGCCGGGGTCTCCAGTGACAGTTTGGAGCGTCCCACCCGGAGGAGCCACACAGACACCTGTTCCTGACATTTTTATTTGTCAAGCCGTCGAAATACTAACTGAGCTGACGTGACAGGTGAATTAATGGCGAGGGCGGCAAGAGCCTGCTTGTTTTTACGTATCCCTGGGCTACATCTCTGTCCCAAATAGTTTTTTTTATTTTTTATAACCCTGTCCAACCGTTAAAACCCGCCTGCATATCTTAAACTTCCAAAGTTTAAATGAGTTAAAGCGTCGCCTTTCAGAGTTGAAGGTGAACATGGCAAGTTGGCCTACTGCTTCCATCGGTGTTTCCCTTGCAAACACTATGTAGTTTTTGCCTTTTATTAATTTATTATTTCGTGTTATTTCATGCTCTTAAAAGCTAAACGACTGCGGGGTTTCTGTCATAGTCATTTTCAGCCACCGTTCGCTGCGCAGCATCGTGGTAGTTGCCACGTGCGGCCCGAGGGGTCGCCAAAGTCAACGAAGTGAGGGAGTCGCAGCTAATCCCTTTCCTGTGATACAACACTGGATTCTGAAAATCAACATTTGAGTTCAACACGGGTACGACGCTGTGATGTTTTTATATGTGACCATTCATCAGGTCGTCATTGTTGTTTTTTTCCCCCTGGTGATTTTATCGTCTTATGTTGTTGTATTGCAACTTAATTAGTTGGCCAGTGTGCATGTGTTTGATGTGAGAGGAAGAAAACACTGAGCATACATGGTATTGCGCTTGACATGATGTTAATTTGCTAAAGAACCTAACTGGAAAATTCGATCAAGGATACGGTTTTCAAATTCTTTCAATATTTATGTATTTTTTTAAACGGTATTAATACAATACATACAAAATCCAGTAGTTTGGGGGTTAAAAAAAAAACCTAGAAGGCGTATTTACACCCCCCTTTGAAAG
>NW_027466382.1:20000-26531 GCF_046127955.1 Nelusetta ayraudi | reverse complement strand
GCCTCCCACCTGCTCCCAGCGAGGCAGCATCCTGTCAACCGGCGGATGGGCGGGGGCTACAGTGAGTTAAAGGGTAAAAAGGCAACCAGACTGAGGCTGATCGACTGATCGACCATCAATACATAAGTGAGAGCGTCGATGGCACTGAAGCCACTGGTCACAAACCTTCACTGAAGCGCTCAACAACTCTTCTGTGCTGAACGCTCCTCACTGCCGCACGTCACAAAGTCCCTCTGCGCCTCCTTATCTACACACACACACACACACACACACACACACACACACACACACACGCACGCACGCACACACGCAAAAGCAAACACAAGCCACGCCCACCGACACCTGTCACCTGTCTCGGCGAGCACGCGCCTCGCTGAAGCTCCTCACGAGGTCCTGCCAACTCGCAGGTTTGTTCTTGTTTGCTTTTTGTTTTCAAGGTTTAGATGAGCTGTGACGTCACTCGCTGACATATCGGTCCGTGAGGTCAGAGGGGTCCACACATCCCCTCTGTGATTGGCCGAGACTGGTGGTGGGCGGAGTGAGCCGCGGTGACGATCAGCTGACTGGGCCGGACGGCGACGAAGACGTGAAGCCGCTCCGGAAGTTCAGGCTGCGGCTGAACCTCCATCTGGACGGGCCGCTGCACTGGCGCCCTCTGCCGGCCGCTGAGTGAGCGCACTTACAAGAGTCGGTGGGTGCTGTGAGTTTGTTAACGTCATATCAGGCATGAGTGCGAACCGTCAGAGACAGAGAACAGCCACACAAACAACACCACGCAGAAGTAGGAAATACCTCAAATAAAAACAAACAAACAAACAAACAAACAAACAATTAATTAAATAAATGAGATTCTGATTCTGAACAAACTCGTCTCGGATTTGAACGCATTCTGATGCATTTTAGACAATGAAACACAACAGTACACATTTGACCTCTTTATTTATTTATTTATTACATGTTAGTTGAAGCTGAGCTCCCTTGCCGTCTGATCGCTGCGACACTAAACACCGTCAACATCAAGGTTCGCAGACTCGACTTGTCGGTCTTGCATCGCCCCATCGGCACTCGATTAGCTGCCCTGCCGTGACTGTGTGACTTCCCACAATCCTCAGCGCCTCGAGAATAGTTGCCAGTCATTGTAGCTTGAACGAAGTGAAGCGAGCGGAGCAGAATCAGAACCCGGCGGCCCAGTGTTTGTTGCTCCAGGTGGACTCGGACTGTTTGTGTCTTCCAGACGACATGAAGGAGACAGCGGCCAAGCGGCGGGACAAGGCGGCCGGGCGGGACTCCAAGGCCGGCAAGCCCAAGGAGCCCGAGCCGCAGGACGTGGAGATGCCCGAGGAGGAGGCGGCTAACGCGGCTAACGCGGCTAAAGCGCCCAAAGAGCTGGACGCATTGACGCTGGACGGTGAGTGCACAACGCCTGACTTGGTTCACAACACCGTCTGGTTCGGTCCGGTTCGGTTCGGTTTGTCCACCCGCTGCACCGGAACTAGCCGCAGCTAGCCAGTTAGTCGTGAGCTAACCGGGCTAACAACAACATCCAGCTGCTAGCTGTGAAGAGGCCACTGCGCAGCCGCAGTCGAGCTCAAACCCTCGCTGTGAACCACTATTGACGGTCCAGGTCCCGATCCAGGTCCCGATCCAGGTCTCGGCTCAGACCAGAGACTCGGGCTGGGTTCAGGCAGCACCAGTCGATCCTCCATCTACTGCTGCGTCGATCAGCGCCAGACATGTTGGCCAGCCAGTCGCTTTAGTGCTGATCCACACTGGTTCTGTAAACTGGACCTGGGCCTCCCAGAATGCATCTGCAGCTGGTGCACGGGGACACGCATCACATTGCAAATCAGCTCCTTCTTCCTACCTGATGGAAGCAGTTGACCACTCGGAACCAGCACATCCATCAGAACCGCCTCATCATTTCAGCCCTCAGCTGATGTTTCCAGCAGTGTACAGAGTCAGAGAGAGCGAACAGCAGTGTTTGGGTCGGAGCCTCTGTGTGTGTGTGTGTGTGTGTGTGTGTGTGTGTGTGTGTGTGTGTGTGTGTGAGACTTGAACTGGGTTTATTTCTAATCATCTCAGGCCACTGTAAAGATCACCAGTCAGGCCAAGCTCTCCACACTGGACCTTGAACTGACTGTTGATCAAGGTGAGCTCGTGGTACCGGCCCAGGTTGGGCTTCTCGCTGCGGCTCTCTGACCTGGGAGAGGCGACGTGGGTCACTGGAGGAGGGGCTTCAAACCCTGCTTGGTTTCCTCTGGGCGCTGCGTGACGTGTGCTCCGTGTCGCCCCCTGCAGACATCAGGGAGCAGGTGAAGCAGATCGAGAAGGCCGTGTCGGGGAAGGAGCCTCGCTTCGTGCTGCGGGCGCTGCGGGCGCTGCCCTCCACCAGCCGCCGCCTCAACAGCAACGTGCTGCACAAGGCCGTCAGCGGCTTCTTCACCAGCAACCCCAGCACCAGGGACTTCCTGCTGGCCTTCCTGGAGGAGGTGGGTCTGCCGGGTCTGCCGGGTCTGCCGCAGTGGTGTTTGAAGCCACCTGCAGGATAAACACCCGACCTTCTCTCTCTGCCCCGCCCCCTCCCTCCCTCCCTCCAGCCAATGGAGACGGCAGAGGGCGATGTTCAGTTCAGACCCAGGACCGGGAAGGCGGCCTCGGCTCCTCTGCTGCCAGAGGTGGAGTCGTACCTGCAGCTGCTGCTGGTCGTCCACCTCACCAACACCAAGAGCTTCTCTGAGGTCAGTGGAGCGCCCCCTGGAGGCCTGGAGGAGCAGAGGAGGCCAGGCCTCACTGTGTGTGTGTGTGTGTGTGTGTGTGTGTGTGTGTGTGTGTGTGTGTGTCCAGGCTCAGAAGGTGTCTGATGACCTGCTGCAGAAGATCGGCTCTAAGAACCGCAGGGCTCTGGACCTGGTGGCCGCCAAGTGTTACTACTACCACGCCCGGGTCTACGAGTTCCTGCAGCAGTTTGACTCCATCCGCAGGTACACACACACACACACACGCACACACACGCACACACACACACACACACATGCACACACACTGTCAGGGCTGCTCTGATTGGACCACTGACCCCCCCCCTGCAGTTTCCTCCACACCAGGCTGCGGACGGCGACGCTGCGTCATGATGCTGACGGCCAGGCGGTGCTGCTCAACCTGCTGCTGAGGAACTACTTGACCTTTAACCTCTACGACCAGGCTGAGAAGCTGGTGTCCAAGTCCGTCTTCCCAGAGCTGGCCAACAACAACGAGTGGGCTCGGTACCTCTACTACACTGGTAGGTCTCTCTCTCTCTCTCTCTCTCTGTCTCTCTCTCTCTCTCTCTGTCTCTCTCTCTCTCTCTCTGTTCTCTCTCTCTCTGTCTCTGTCTCTCCCTCTCTCTCTCTCTCTCTCTCTCTCTCTCTCTCTCTCTGTCTCTCTCTCTCTCTCTCTGTCTCTCTCTCTCTGTCTCTGTCTCTCCCTCTCTCTCTCTCTCTCTCTCTCTCTCTCTCTCTCTCTCTCTGTCTCTCTCCCTCTCTCTCTCTCTCTCTCTCTCTCTCTTTGTCTCTCTCTCTCTCTCTGTCTCTCTCTGGTGTGTGTGTGGTGCTGACCCGAGTGTCATGTGACCTGGTCCAGGTCGCATCAAGGCCATCCAGCTGGAGTACTCTGAGGCCCGCAGGACCCTGACCAACGCTCTGAGGAAGGCCCCCCAGCACACTGCAGTGGGCTTCAAGCAGACCGTGAGGAACACACACACACACACACACACACACACACACCATCCCTGCAGTGGCAGCACCAGGCCTGCAGGGCGGCGCTGTGGCGCAGCAGATCAAACGCAGTGGAACAACACAGCACAACTTTCAGGCCTGAGAAACGAACCAATCACAGCTCGAACTCAACAGCAGGCAGCCAATCACAGCAGAGGGTCGTTTAGAACAGGCCTGTTGTTAGAAACACACACACACACACACACACACACACACACACACACACACACAGTGCCCCCTGGTGGTGAGATGTTTCCTGTGCAGGTCCACAAGCTGCTGATCGTGGTGGAGTTGCTGCTGGGCGAGATCCCCGACCGGCTGCAGTTCAGACAGCCCTCACTCAAGAGGTCCCTCATGCCCTACTTCCTGTTGACCCAAGGTCAGAGGTCACCACCCACTGGGAGAGCCAGCAGGAGGCGCCACTGGACCCCCCTCTGACTCTGTGTGTGTGTGTGTGTGTGTGTGTGTGTGTGTGTGTGTGTGTGTGTGTGTGTGTGTGTGTGTGTGTGTGTGTGTGTGTGTAGCGGTGAGGACAGGGAACCTGGCCAAGTTCAACCAGGCCCTGGAGCAGTTTGGGGAGAAGTTCCAGACGGACGGAACCTACACACTCATCATCCGCCTCAGACACAACGTCATCAAGACAGGTGAGCCTGACCCCTGACCTCTGACCCCTGAGCCCTGACCTCACACCTCTGGCCTTTTTAGACGCCACGTGCACTTCCTGTCACAGGGTCAGGTCTTCGGACAGACTCCGCCTTCTATTAGCCACTGTTTCCATAGCCGTTAGCCTTAGCTTTAATGCTAAGAGCTCTTATTGAAGATTAGATTCGTACTGTATTAATCAGTAAGCAGCTATGTTAAAAGTAAGTGTGTGTGTGTGTGTGTGTGTGTGTGTGTGTGTGTGTGTGTGTGTGTGTGTGTGTGTGTGTGTGTGTGTGTGTGTGTGTGTGTCCCCACAGGGGTGAGGATGATCAGTCTGTCCTACTCTCGGATCTCTCTGGCTGACATCGCACTCAAGCTGCAGCTGGACAGTCCAGAGGACGCCGAGTTCATCGTGGCCAAGGTTAGCCGCAACCGTTAGCCTAGCGTTAGCTTATCGTAGGCCGCCGTTAGCTCCCACAGGCCACTAGCTCCAGCATTAGCCACTGATAACCACCGTTAGCCGAGCCAGTTTCTGTTAGCCAGTGTTGACTACCGTTTGCTGCTGCAGGACAACATTAGCCCGCGTTGGCTATGCTAAGCCAGCATTAGCCACTGTTAGCCACACACACACACACACACACACACACAGCAGTTGTCATGAGTGTGGACAGGCTGGCCACGCCCCCTTTCTTTCCCCTCAGTGACATCACTCACACTCTATTAGCTTCTATTAGCTTAGCATTAATGCTTAGCTTTCATGCCTAGAGCGGTTATTGAAGCCGCTAGCAGCAATGTGAATACTCAGTGTGTGTGTGTGTGTGTGTGTGTGTGTGTGTGTGTGTGTGTGTGTGTGTGTGTGTGTGTGTGTGTGTGTGTGTGTGTGTGTGTGTGTGTGTGTGTGTGTGTGTGTGCGCAGGCGATCCGTGACGGTGTGATCGAGGCCAGCATCAACCATGAGAAAGGTTTCGTCCAATCAAAGGAGACCATGGACATCTACGGCACCAGAGAGCCTCAGCTGGCCTTCCACCAGAGGATCAGCTTCTGCCTGGACATACACAACATGTCCGTCAAGGTAACACACCCTGTGTGACACACACACACACACACACACACACACACACACACACACTCGTGCTGTAACTTTGGCTTGTGTCTCCCCCTGCAGGCCATGCGCTTTCCTCCCAAAGCTTACAACAAAGACCTGGAGTCAGCCGAGGTAACACACACACACACACACACACACACACACACACACACACGTGTGTATAGGCATGTAGAATGTATATATATATATTTACACACACAGATGCATACTCGTGTGTGTGTGTGTGTGTGTGTGTGTGTGTGTGCAGGAGCGTCGGGAGCGAGAGCAGCAGGACTTGGAGTTTGCCAAGGAGATGGCCGAGGACGACGACGACAGCTTCCCGTGAAGCTCCGCCCCCCGCCCCCGCCCCCACCCGACTTCCTGTGCTGACAGGAAGTAGTCATGTGTGTCTCTCTGCTCTTTGTTGTCACTAATAAAACACAAATGGTTTTGTTTAGCCGCCTGCGTCTGTGGCTTTGTGGGTAATGGAGTCCCGCCTCGCTTGGGGGAGTCGCTGCAGCGGCAGCGCCCCCTGCTGGCCGCGTCCTGCAGTTTGACTCTGGAGCGTCTCACTGCAGGAGGTTTCAGAGGACGCACATCGGGGTTTCAGCACGTGGCCTCATCACGAGAGTCCGTGCTGTCCAACAGCTGCAAACATCTGTCCAACATCTGTCCCATCTGTTTTCATTCACACCTTCCACTGCTGGTTCCACATCTGGACCGATGCACGATGATGCAACGTTCAAGGTCATCTAAGTGCTTGAACGAAGGTCAGTGCAGAGACCATCATCCATCCAGTGTCAACCTGTACTCAGAGGTCACGGGGGTCACGGGGGTCAGCCGGAGCCCCTCTCAGCGGTCATGGGGAGCAGATGACGGAGTCATCTCGACGATACATACGTTTGAAAAAATACAAATCCAGGCTCGGGGTCAGAGGTCAAGAGGAGGAACACAGAAGGGCTGAGTCTCAGGTCAGGGGGCCGCATCCTTCCCTTCCAAGGCCGCGTTTGAAGGCCACTTGCAAAACTGCCCTTCAAACGCAGCAAGAACACACAA
>NW_027466382.1:0-17500 GCF_046127955.1 Nelusetta ayraudi | reverse complement strand
TGCAGGTGTGTGTGTGTGTGTGTGTGTGTGTGTGTGTGTGTATGTGTGTGTGTGTGTGTGTGTGTGTGTGAGAGAGAGAGAGAGAGTGAGGGGGAGAGAGAGTGAGTGAATAGAAACACACTTGGAATTTCTGCCTTTCACTCTGAGCCACAATAAAAGTGATTGCAGAGTTTTCAGGTATCAAACTTCACTGCAGCAACAGCAGCAGAAACATCTCCAGTATCTTCAGAGCAGCACCTTCATCACCATCATCTTCATCATCTTCATCATCTTCATCACCATAAACAGCTCCGGCGTCATCATCGTCATCTTCATCATCATCCACCAGGTATGGAGACTCAGGAGATCCTGGACCTTCAGAAGGTCTAAAAATACACATTGAAAAAACACAGAAAGAACTTCAAGAAAATCCTACTGTTAGCATGTTAGCATAATAGCATAATAGCATACTAGCCCAAGTCATTTTTTGGGCCAAATTGTGATATCTGCCTAACTTCACCAATGTGCTTGCTAAAAAATTATTTTTTTCTTGTTTTCCGACAACGTTCAACTATAACTTATGCTATGCTATGCTATGCTATGCTATCAGGCCAACGATGACGTCAATACAAAGTCCTGATGTTGATGTTAAAGTGTCTCTGACTGTCCCAGCAGCAGCAGCTCCATCTTCCTCCTCCTGAATGGTCGTCATGTCTGGCTGGCCCCGCCTCCTGCTGCTGCTCTGCAGCGCCCTCACTCCTGTGCTGGGCTGTGATTGGCAGAGAGAGTACGGTCACCGGAGCAACGCCTCCTTCCGTCACCTCCTCCGAATGGTGAGCAGCTGCGACTGCAGCCTCCCTATTGATCATCATCAATAGTTTCTATTGCAGCCCATCGCATCCATGCTTCATCTCGTTGTGTTGTTGTTGTGTTGTTGTTGTTGTGTTGTTGCAGGGCGGCGAGATGATGACGCCTCAGAGCCCAGTGGCCTTCCCAGAGAGCCTGTACAAACACTACCGCACAGCACAGGTAATCAATCAATCAATCAGTCAATCAATCAATCAATCAATCAATCAATCAATCAATCAATCAGTCAGCCAATAATCAATCACTGCTGTGTCTTCAGGTGGACTCCAAGCTGGCCTTTGCCAGAGATAACTTCCACTTCCTGTTTGACCTGTGGCTCCACCTCCTCAACCACAGCGGCCAGGCTGGGATTGGCTGGGAGGCCCGGGAGATCCAGGGCTTCCTGGCATCCATCAGACGCCAGAAGACTGAGCTCGACGCCTGTGTGAGTGTCAACACCCGACCTGGGACCTGACCTTTGACCTCACCTGTCGCTTGACCTTTGACCTGACCTGTTTTCTCCCCTGTGATCAGCTGACAGGGACTCAGACCACCATCAAGCGGCTGAGGCGGTACTACAGGAAGCTGAGGCGGAGCCTCCTGGGGCGCACAGTGAGTGACGGCCACTTCCTGTTGGCCTGCCGCTACTTCCTGTTAGCCCGCTGCTGCTACTTCCTGTGTGTTAGCCCGCTGCTGACAGTGGTGTGTGTGTGTTGCAGGGTGGCAGCAGTGCATCCTGGGAATCGTTCCGCTACCTGACGAAGGTTCACCTGGAGCAGCTGGACATGCTGCTGTCGCAAGTCAAGAACCGACGAGCAGCCTGAGCCAATCACAGCACTCCATTTATTGATTTATTTTATTAATCTATTTATTTATTTATTTATTCATTTATTTATTCATTTATTTATTGATGCACGTTTTTATATTTGATACTATTTATTTTGATGTGGTTATGATGGTGAGCACAATGACAATGTTTTCTACTGGCTTTTTACTTCCTGTTGTCAACTTTTAAAAGACTGAGCAGAGTTTTTTTGTTTACAATCACAAGATGCAAATTCTGAAAATAAAATGAGAAAGTTTCAAAATAAAATCATCAATGAGTGATTGTCGAGCTCTGGCCTGGGTTCCTGTGTAGCTGCACAGCAGAGAAACAGCATGAAGCCTCAGGTCTCCTCTGGGATGAGAACAGGAAGTGACCTCGGTCAAACCTAATAATAATAATGATAATAATAAAAACTTTTTTAATCCCTGAGGGGAAATTCAAGCTGAATTATATTAGAAATCTACGGAGCGCCTGAGAAAAAATAAAATAAAAGCATTCAATTAATTCGTGGCCATTTAATCGTTCCCACGAATTAGCAATTGTTGTATTTTATTTTTCTCGAATGGCCCCTCAGGGGCTCCGTAGAAATTAGATGTTAGAAAGACTTTGCAAACGCTGCTGTGTGACGTCATCCGGGTTTTTTTTTTTCATGGAGGGATAAAAAGGAAAAGAAGAAGAGAAAGTGAAAACCCGGGTAATGTCGTTCAGGCTGAACCTGCTGGAAACCGGAAGCTCACTTTTGTTGTCTCATGAAGCACGTGCGGCTGGGGAAGTATTGGATCAAACTGTGCTCCTCCCCTTTCGTTTCGTGTTCATTGTTTGCCGTATAAAATCCCTGCACGGGCGTAGCCCCGCCTCTCTCCGCCAGCTGGCGGAAGTGCGCGCCAGCTGGCGGAGAGAGGCCGCCGCTGGGGCTCCTCCGTCCTCGCGGGGCTTCTGTCTCCTTGCAGGCTGATGGCAGCGGCGGGTGAGTTGAGGGAGATTTTGTCATCTTTCGCTTTCACGCTGCTGATTGGCCGAGCCTGCAACGTTGACACGCGGCACGCGGCTGCCCGCGCTCTGCTGCGGTTTCATTCATTAGGAAATATTGACCTGCTTTGTTTGTGGACTCTGAGCCGAGGCTGCGGGCTTTGGCCGAAGCTCCGCCCCTGCTGTTGCCTCGTGCACAGACGACGCTGAAGTTGGCACCACATTCGCCGCGGTGATTCTTAGGTTTCGATTCCATCTTAAAAGAAATTCCGCTATTTGACCACTAGATGGCTGTGCTTATCCCAACACTGTTCAACATATAACATTCAGCGAATCATTGAATCTGGATTATTTCAAAATCTATACAGTAAAATATGACAAGTGATGCATCATCGGAAAGCCTGGGAGCTGTACTATCACAATCAGTTGAGACATTTCACGGGATTTTTTTTTTTGGCCCTTTGGGAGGCACATCAAAGTTGGCAACTTTATCATTCACATTACTGTATTTCTCATTTTTCAGGTGGATTATTTCAAAAGTTATACAGTAAAATCTGACAAGTGAGGTGTCATTGGAAAGCCACGGATGTCGACTATGACAATCAGTTGAGACATTTCACGGGAAATCTTATTTGGCCCTTTGGGGCGACTTCAAAGTTGGCAACTTTGTCATTCACATTACTGTATTTCTCATTTTTGTTCATGATTATTTCAAAATCTGTACAGTAAAATTTGACAAGTGAGGTGTCATTGGAAAGCCTGTGAGCTCTACTATCACAATCAGTTGAGACATTTCACGGGAAATCATATTACATAACTGTCAGTCTTCCTCCAAAGAACACTCAAATCGAAACCCGGATTCACCCCCGCAGTTGCCCCTTCCCCAACTAAGGATCACAAAGTATCAAGTGAGGAGGGAGTTTATAAAGACAAAGGTGGGGAAAGACAAAGGTGGGGAAAGCCACAGGCACGGATGCCACCAGCTCCAGGCTCCTCAGGAAGTGCGCAGACCAACTCAGTGAGGTTGTCCAGTACATGTTCAACCTGAGCCTCTACCTGGACACAGTGCCGGTCCTGTGGAAGACCTCTTGTGTGGTGCCAGTTCCCAAGGTATCCCACCCTAGTGAATTGAACCACAGCATACCTGTGGCCCTGACCTCCCACCTCATGAAGTCCATGGAGAGGATCATCTTTGGCCACGAGCTCTGTCCTGGACTGTCCATTAGACTACATCCAGGAGGTAGTGGACAGAAGGATGTTGGCCAAGCTGAAATCTAACATGGACAACACAACCCACCCCCTGCACCACACTGCAAAGAGCCTAGAGAAGAATTTGACAAAATCTGTCAATTTTTACTGTATAATTTTTGAAATAATCATGAACAGATATGAGAAATACAATAATGTGAATGACAAAGTTGCAAACTTTGAAGTCGCCCCAAAGGGGCAAAAATGATTTCCCGTGAAATGTCTCAGCTTATTGTGATAGGAGACAGCCCTGGCTGTCCAATAATACCTCACTTGTCAAATTTTACTGTATACATTTCGAAATAATCCACCTGAAAAATGAGAAATATAGTAATGTGAATGACAAAGTTGCCAACTTTGAAGTCGCCCCAAAGGGCCAAAAATAATTTCCCGTGAAATGCCTCAACTGATTGTGATAGTAGACATCCCTGGCTTTCCAGTGACATCTCACTTGTCAAACGTTACTGTACAGATTCTGAAATAATCCTCCTGAAAAATGAGAAATACAGTAATGTCAATGATAAAGTTGCCAATTTTGAAGTCGCCCCAAAGGGCCAAATATTATTTCCCGTGAAATGTCTCAACTGATTGTGATAATAGAGCTCTCAGGCTTTCCAATGACACCTCACTTGTCAGATTTTACTGTATATATTCTAAAATAATCCTCCTGAAAAATGAGAAATACAGTAATGTCAATGGCAAAGGGCCAAATATGATTTCCTGTGAAATGTCTCAACTGATTGTGATAGTAGACATCCCTGGCTGTCCAATGATACCTCACATGTCAAATATTACTGTATAGATTTTGAAATAATCCACCTGGAAAATGAGAAATACAGTAATGTGAATGATAAAGTTGCCAACTTTCAAGTCCCCCCAAAGGGCCAAATATTATTTCCCGTGAAATGTCTCAATTGATTGTGATAATGGGGCTCCCAGGCTTTCAAATGACACCTCACTTGTCAAATTATACTGTATAGATTTTGAAATAATCCACTTACAAAATTAAAAATATTGCAATGTCAATGACAAAGTTGCCAACTTTGAAGTCGCCCCAAAGGGCCAAATATGATTTCCCGTGAAATGTCTCAACTGATTGTGATAATAGAGCTCTCAGGCTGTCCAATGATACCTCACATGTCAAATATTACTGTATAGATTTTGAAATCATCCACCTGAAAAATGAGAAATATCACAATGTCAATGGCGAAGTTGCCAACTTTGAAGTCGCCCCAAAGGGCCAAATATGATTTCCCGTGAAATGTCTCAACCGATTGTGATAGTAGACATCCCTGGCTGTCCAATGACACCTCATATGTCAAATATTACTGTATAGATTTTGAAATAATCCACCTGGAAAATGAGAAATACAGTAATGTGAATGATAAAGTTGCCAACTTTCAAGTCCCCCCAAAGGGCCAAATATTATTTCCCGTGAAATGTCTCAATTGATTGTGATAATGGGGCTCCCAGGCTTTCCAATGACACCTCACTTGTCAAATTATACTGTATAGATTTTGAAATAATCCACTTACAAAATTAAAAATATTGCAATGTCAATGACAAAGTTGCCAACTTTGAAGTCGCCCCAAAGGGCCAAATATGATTTCCCGTGAAATGTCTCAACCGATTGTGATAGTAGACATCCCTGGCTGTCCAATGACACCTCATATGTCAAATATTACTGTATAGATTTTGAAATAATCCACCTGAAAAATGAGAAATACAGTTATGTGAATGATAAAGTTGCCAACTTTCAAGTCCCCCCAAAGGGCCAAATATTATTTCCCGTGAAATGTCTCAATTGATTGTGATAATGGGGCTCCCAGGCTTTCCAATGACACCTCACTTGTCAAATTATACTGTATAGATTCTGAAATAATCCACTTGAAAAATGAAAAATATCGCAATGTCAATGACAAAGTTGCCAACTTTGAAGTCGCCCCAAAGGGCCAAATATTATTTCCCGTGAAATGTCTCAACTGATTGTGATATTAGAGCTCCCAGGCCTTCCAGTGACACCTCACTTGTCAGATTTTACTGTATAGATTTTGAAATAATCCTCCTGAAAAATGAGAAATACAGTAATGTCAATGATAAAGTTGCCGATTTTGAAGTCGCCCCAAAGGGCCAAATATTATTTCCTGTGAAATGTCTCAACTGATTGTGATAATAGAGCTCTCAGGCTTTCCAATGACACCTCACTTGTCAGATTTTACTGTATATATTCTAAAATAATCCTCCTGAAAAATGAGAAATACAGTAATGTCAATGGCAAAGGGCCAAATATGATTTCCCGTGAAATGTCTCAACCGATTGTGATAGTAGACATCCCTGGCTGTCCAATGATACCTCACATGTCAAATATTACTGTATAGATTTTGAAATAATCCACCTGGAAAATGAGAAATACAGTAATGTGAATGATAAAGTTGCCAACTTTCAAGTCCCCCCAAAGGGCCAAATATTATTTCCCGTGAAATGTCTCAATTGATTGTGATAATGGGGCTCCCAGGCTTTCAAATGACACCTCACTTGTCAAATTATACTGTATAGATTTTGAAATAATCCACTTACAAAATTAAAAATATTGCAATGTCAATGACAAAGTTGCCAACTTTGAAGTCGCCCCAAAGGGCCAAATATGATTTCCCGTGAAATGTCTCAACTGATTGTGATAATAGAGCTCTCAGGCTGTCCAATGATACCGCACATGTCAAATATTACTGTATAGATTTTGAAATAATCCACCTGAAAAATGAGAAATATCACAATGTCAATGGCGAAGTTGCCAACTTTGAAGTCGCCCCAAAGGGCCAAATATGATTTCCCGTGAAATGTCTCAACCGATTGTGATAGTAGACATCCCTGGCTGTCCAATGACACCTCATATGTCAAATATTACTGTATAGATTTTGAAATAATCCACCTGAAAAATGAGAAATACAGTAATGTGAATGATAAAGTTGCCAACTTTCAAGTCCCCCCAAAGGGCCAAATATTATTTCCCGTGAAATGTCTCAATTGATTGTGATAATGGGGCTCCCAGGCTTTCCAATGACACCTCACTTGTCAAATTATACTGTATAGATTCTGAAATAATCCACTTGAAAAATGAAAAATATCGCAATGTCAATGACAAAGTTGCCAACTTTGAAGTCGCCCCAAAGGGCCAAATATTATTTCCCGTGAAATGTCTCAACTGATTGTGATATTAGAGCTCCCAGGCCTTCCAGTGACACCTCACTTGTCAGATTTTACTGTATAGAATTTGAAATAATCCTCCTGAAGAATGAGAAATACAGTAATGTCAATGATAAAGTTGCCGATTTTGAAGTCGCCCCAAAGGGCCAAATATTATTTCCCGTGAAATGTCTCAACTGATTGTGATAATAGAGCTCTCAGGCTTTCCAATGACACCTCACTTGTCAGGTTTTACTGTATATATTTTGAAATAATCCACCTGAAAAATGAGAAATACAGTAATGTCAATGATAAAGTTGCCAACTTTGAAGTCGCCCCAAAGGGCCAAATATGATTTCCCGTGAAATGTCTCAACTGATTGTGATAATAGTGCTCTCAGGATGTCCAATGATACCTCACATGTCAAATATTACTGTATAGATTTTGAAATAATCCACCTGAAAAATGAGAAATACAGTAATGTCAATGGCGAAGTTGCCGATTTTGAAGTCGCCCTAAAGGGCCAAATATGATTTCCCGTGAAATGTCTCAACCGATTGTGATAGTAGACATCCCTGGCTGTCCAATGATACCTCACATGTCAAATATTACTGTATAGATTTTGAAATAATCCACCTGGAAAATGAGAAATACAGTAATGTGAATGATAAAGTTGCCAACTTTCAAGTCCCCCCAAAGGGCCAAATATTATTTCCCGTGAAATGTCTCAATTGATTGTGATAATGGGGCTCCCAGGCTTTCCAATGACACCTCACTTGTCAAATTATACTGTATAGATTTTGAAATAATCCACTTACAAAATTAAAAATATTGCAATGTCAATGACAAAGTTGCCAACTTTGAAGTCGCCCCAAAGGGCCAAATATGATTTCCCGTGAAATGTCTCAATTGATTGTGATAGTAGGGCTCCCAGGCCTTCCAATGACACCTCACTTGTCAGATTTTACTGTATAGATTTTGAAATAATCCTCCTGAAAAATGAGAAATACAGTAATGTCAATGATAAACTTTCCAACTTTGAAGTCGCCCCAAAGGGCCAAATATGATTTCCCGTGAAATGTCTCAACTGATTGTGATAATAGAGCTCTCAGGCTGTCCAATGATACCTCACATGTCAAATATTACTGTATAGATTTTGAAATAATCCACCTGAAAAATGAGAAATACAGTAATGTCAATGGCGAAGTTGCCAACTTTGAAGTCACCCAAAAGGGTCAAATATGATTTCCCGTGAAATGTCTCAAATGATTATGATAGTAGAGCTCTCAGGCTTTCCAATGACACCTCACTTGTCAGATTTTACTGTATATATTTTGAAATAATCCACCTGAAAAATGAGAAATACAGTAATGTCAATGATAAAGTTGCCGATTTTGAAGTCGCCCCAAAGGGCCAAATATGATTTCCCGTGAAATGTCTCAACCGATTGTGATAGTAGACATCCCTGGCTGTCCAATGATACCTCACATGTCAAATATTACTGTATAGATTTTGAAATAATCCACCTGAAAAATGAGAAATACAGTAATGTGAATGATAAAGTTGCCAACTTTCAAGTCCCCCCAAAGGGCCAAATATTATTTCCCGTGAAATGTCTCAATTGATTGTGATAATGGGGCTCCCAGGCTTTCCAATGACACCTTACTTGTCAAATTATACTGTATAGATTTTGAAATAATCCACTTGAAAAATGAAAAATATCGAAATGTCAATGACAAAGTTGCCAACTTTGAAGTCGCCCCAAAGGGCCAAATATTATTTCCTGTGAAATGTCTCAATTGATTGTGATAATGGGGCTCTCAGGCTTTCCAATGACACCTCACTTGTCAGATTGTACTGTATATATTTTGAAATAATCCACTTGAAAAATGAAAAATATCGCAATGTCAATGACAAAGTTGCCAACTTTGAAGTCGCCCCAAAGGGCCAAATATGATTTCCCGTGAAATGTCTCAACTGATTGTGATAGTAGAGCTCCCAGGCATTCCAATGACACCTCACTTGTCAGATTTTACTGTATAGAATTTGAAATAATCCTCCTGAAAAATGAGAAATACAGTAATGTCAATGATAAACTTTCCAATTTGAAGTCGCCCCAAAGGGCCAAATATGATTTCCCGTGAAATGTCTCAACTGATTGTGATAGTAGACATCCCTGGCTGTCCAATGATACCTCACATGTCAAATATTACTGTATAGATTTTGAAATAATCCACCTGAAAAATGAGAAATACAGTAATGTCAATGATAAAGTTGCCAACTTTCAAGTCCCCCCAAAGGGCCAAATATTATTTCCCGTGAAATGTCTCAATTGATTGTGATAATGGGGCTCCCAGGCTTTCCAATGACACCTTACTTGTCAAATTATACTGTATAGATTTTGAAATAATCCACTTGAAAAATGAAAAATATCGAAATGTCAATGACAAAGTTGCCAACTTTGAAGTCGCCCCAAAGGGCCAAATATGATTTCCCGTGAAATGTCTCAATTGATTGTGATAATGGGGCTCTCAGGCTTTCCAATGACACCTTACATGTCAAATATTACTGTATAGATTTTGAAATAATCCACCTGAAAAATGAGAAATACAGTAATGTCAATGATAAAGTTGCCAAATGTGAAGTCGCCCCAAAGGGCCAAATATGATTTCCCGTGAAATGTCTCAACCGATTGTGATAGTAGACATCCCTGGCTGTCCAATGATACCTCACATGTCAAACGTTACTGTACAGATTCTGAAATAATCCACCTGAAAAATGAGAAATACAGTAATGTGAATGATAAAGTTGCCAACTTTCAAGTCCCCCCAAAGGGCCAAATATGATTTCCCGTGAAATGTCTCAATTGATTATGATAATGGGGCTCCCAGGCTTTCCAATGACACCTCACTTGTCAAATTATACTGTATAGATTCTGAAATAATCCACTTGAAAAATATTGCAATGTCAATGACAAAGTTGCCAACTTTGAAGTCGCCCCAAAAGGCCAAATATGATTTCCCATGAAATGTCTCAACTGATTGTGATAATAAAGCTCCCAGGCTTTCCAATGACACCTCACTTGCCAAGTTTTACTGTATAGATTTTGAAATAATCCACCTGAAAAATGAGAAATATCGCAATGTCAATGGCAAAGTTGAACAGTGTTGGGATAAGCACAGCCATCTAGTGGTCAAATAGCGGAAATTTTCTTTTTAAGGTGGAATCGAAACCTAAGAAATGAATGTGCGAATGTGGTGCCAACTTCAGCGTGGACCGCTGCTGTTTGAAGCACCTGGGTTTTTATTCAACCGTGTGGCTGCGATGTTTATGGAGTGAGGTTGTTCCACTCCGCCAGTCCAATCTTTGCTTTCCGCTTTGATTGTATTTAATGTCACGTGGCATCCGCATGGCTCTGATAGCGGCCTGTCAAACAATAAGAAAGAACAGAGGGCGAAGATTCAAGCAGCCTGGGCATCGCCTGAAGTACCTTGTGTTGTCCTGAGGAGGGCGCTACTGCCTTGGCCTGAGTTTTCTATTCTATTCTTTTGTTTCAAGCCTCCTCCTCTCCAAAGATGATTGGTTTTTATTGACTTATTTTTTCATATTGATTGATTGAGACTTTGTTTCTGTTTTGATTGTTGTGAGATCCCTCAGTTCCCCTCAGAGTTTCCTGCAGGTATTTAATTGTTTTTATTTATTCTTACAATAAATGTGTTTTGTGTGAACATTTGGAAGCACGCCTCCGTCTCACAAACCTGTGCCCAGTGTAGTTCTTCAATTACATTTTTAAAAAATAAAAAAATACTTTGTGTTTAATTTTCCCTGCGTGGCGTTGTGGTCATTGGACACGCCCCCTAGTGTCTCATGCCACACACGTCATGGTTGACGACTGTGGCGCCCCCAGCTGTCGGTTTGGAAAATGAAAATGACTCACACACACACACAGAGAAAAATGCAGATGTGTCATCTAAGATATAATCAAGGGCCGCTACCTGATGGGGTTCCCCCCCCAGTGATGGGGTCCCCCCCCCTCCAGTGATGGGCGCCCCCCCAGTGATGGGGGTCTCCCAGGCTCCCCCTCTCTGACCCAGCCCCAGTGATGGCGCCTCCCCCCAGTGATGGGGTCCCCCCCCCCCCCCAGTGATGGTGCCCCCCTGGAGGGGGAGGAGAGTCGCAGTGGAGCTCCGAGCCTGCGCTGGACCTCGCAGGAAGAAAACCACTTCCTGTTCCAGCGCAGACAGGAAGTCACAACAGGAAGTGAGGCGAGACGTGAGGACAAGCAACAACATTCGAGTCATCGGTGATAGGAAGTGATTGATGCACAATGTAGAAGCATCTCTGAAAAAAGGATAGAATGTCTTCAGCATAGCAGAATGAAAACAGCGCCACCTGCTGGTCGCTCACAACACACAGAGGTCCTGAGAGAAAAACCACACCAGAGTCTTCAAACATTTATTGGACAGAAACCAGAGACAAGCAGCAGTTTAACTTCCTCCTCTTCCTCCTCTTCCTCTCCTAGGCCTCCTTCTTCCTCCTCTTCCTCTCCTAGGCCTCCTTCTTCCTCCTCTTCCTCCTCTTCCTCCTCTTCCTCTCCTAGGCCTCCTTCTTCCTCCTCTTCCTCTCCTAGGCCTCCTTCTTCCTCTTCTTTGGTGGTTATGAGGACTTCCTGCCAGCAGCCACAGGGTTCCAGGGTTGTTTCCGTCCAGAAGGTCGGAGGTCATCAGCGTCCAGGGGCTTCAGGTGAGAGGAGACCACCAGGTCCCTGAGGAGAGACACACACACACACTGAGACACACACACACACACACACTGAGCCTTCCCCAGCCAATGGGAGCTGCTGCTACCTGAAGTGGCTGTATGACGCCACCTGCTGGTGGACGGCCCTCAGCTTGGCCTGGTTCTCTCTGCTGTAGCGTCTGTCGGCCTCTAGCGCCCCCTGCAGCTCCTTCTCCAGCGTGGGGAAGTCGATGACCTCTGACCTTGACCTCGCCATGACCCCGTCGATGGTGTCACACCGCTGCCTTCTGCAATCAGACTGAGGTGATGACATCATCAGTCACACTTTAAACTGGATTCCTCTGATCACCTAAACACTCAGTGATCTTCTCCACCAATAACACTTCCTGTGTTCTAGTGTACAGAGTTCCCACTTCCTGTGTTCTAGTGTACAGGGTTCCCACTTCCTGTCTCATTGCACCAACCAATGAAAACAGACTGGAAAACTGGAAAAGATGTTTTAGACGACTGGAAACCAGCAATGTCTCAGCAGGTTGTTCCAGTTAGAAGGTTAGTCAGGAAGTTAGTTAGGAAGCTAGAGAATTTCCTCAGTCGATCCCACACTTCCTGATTTCTGGGGTGAGTGAGTGAGTGGGTGAGTGAGTGAGTGGGTGAGCCAGCCAGCCAGTCTTACTAATCGAACCGATGCTGAAGGTTATTGGACCCTGGTGTGAAGCAGCCTCGGTCCTGCTGGAGATGAAAGCAGTGCGCAGGCGCTCTTCTACACAGCTGCTATTTTATTCTTTTTAAGACGTATGTTTCACTGAGGCGGGGCGCGCGACCCTGCGGTCGACGTTGCCATGGCGACTCGTCAACTCGGGGCTCCGCTGACGCCGCGGTGCACGCGCTCAACTCCGGGTGAAACTACTGGGAGTGGCTCAAACTCCCTCCAATCAGCTGCTCTGAGTTTGTTGAAGCTGCTGAGAGAGACGGAGCGCAGCTGTCAATCACTGAAAACAACACGCGAGCACGAGCACGCGACTGTGCGTCGCCTCACTAACCCGGAGGAACTCAGCTTCCGCCTGCCGGCTGGCTCGAGCAGACCAGAGCAGAGCCGTTAGCTCGGCGGCTAACGGCAGCTAGCTAGCGCGCGGACAGGTCAGGTGACTCCTACCTGGAGCGGCTGCTGCTCCTCGCGCGTGCAGTCCGAGTCCCTCAACAAAACGGCGCCGCTGTCGTCATGACGACGCATCGGTGCGGCTGCGCAACAGCGAACAGTCGGGGCTCGGCGGCGACGCGCACTTCCGGTGTTTACAAATGCGGAGGTTTTCATGACTAAGCGATTTAAAAATAAGTAAATAAAAAAACTTTGTCACACTTCCCGTCTCAGTCTAATAACTGTAGTGGCCAGCTTCCGGTTTACTGGCTTCTTTACTTCCTCCAAACATTTCCACCTGAGACGCCGCTGCGGTTGCCATGGTGAATCATTGAGTCAGTGACTCGGTCAACTGGTGAATGAGCTGGATAGCGGCACTGATCCAGGTTGGGCTCCCCCTGCTGGATGAATCCATGTCTGCTCCTCCTGCAGAGCACAAACGTTGGGGCTGTTTGAGGCGGGCTGCGCTGGGCCGGCTGTGACGTCAGAAGGACTCGGTCCCAACCGAAGTAAGTATGTTCAAAGGGCGCTGTAATGTGGGATCGTTTAACGGCAAAATGTCCAAAAAGCCGTGAGGAGTTGTGTTATGTTAACGTTGCAATTACAATAAGCATCGTGGTATTCAGTCCGTTAGCATCGATGTAAACTTTATGCTAGCTTGAATCCCTGCCTAACAAACCCGGTACGCTCACATTTCCTGCATGGTTTGTTTTTTAAGTCTAAAGTTGTTGAAATATTTTAGCACACCCTGTTGTTAATATATTATATTATACACACGGGCCATAGAATGCATAGGTTTGTTTGGCCTGGAATACAAATTTAGCTTTTATTTGATAAACATATTGATAAACATCCAGTATGCTGGTTCCAAGTCAAGTTGGGTTAAGGCTGAAACTAGGGTTAGGGTTTCGGGGTTCCTCATGGGCTAGAAGCCCCAAATTCGGCGTGGGTGTGTCTTAGGGGATCCCCATGAAGCAGCAAGTGACCCCGTGTCTCTAGGACAAAGTTGACCTTTGACCCCCATAGACTTGCATTGAATTAGGGTTAGCGATAAGGCTGAAACTAGGGTTAGGGTTAGGGTCAGCTGAAATTAGGGTTAGGGTTTCGGGGTTCCTCATGGGCTAGAAGCCCCAAATTTGGCGTGGGTGTGTCTTAGGGGATCCCCATGAAGCAGCAAGTGTCCCCGTGTCTCTTGGACAAAGTTGACCTTTGACCCTCATAGACTTGCATTGTATCAAAACACTGTCCTAGAGGAGAAAATGTAGACGCTGTGGTGAAACGATCGCAGTCGTTTATTATTAGACAAGAATATCCGCACAACTAAAGTCCATACAAAGCACAAAACAGCAACAACTCTATTGGACCGGCATTAACAAGCGAGCAGCTTTAAAATCACTATAGGGAGTGAAACTTACGAAAGTTGCGAGCCAGAATCGCCGCCTCTTAAGTTTCGCTGCCAGCGAACACAACACAAGCAGAGCACGGAGTTAGCAGAGGTGGCTAGCGGAGGTGGCTAGCGGAGGTGGCTAGCGGTGGTGGCTAGCGGTTTATCGACACGATTCAGCGGCCTTACTTTGCAAATAGTCTTCAAACTAAAGTTGCTTGATGTTACAAAACACACTCACAGTCCTCAAGCATGTTTTCAAATGGTGCCGTGGTCGACTATTCTCTCGTCGTCCACCAGGGGGCCGAGTCGAGCCCGTCTCACTCCCGTTGGCCACCGCGTCGGTGTTCCATCGCATCTGCATCAGGCTGAACAAACCTCCAACATTGTCTCTGTTCGTTCCACTCCGACTGTTGTAGTCCTTGGTGCTTCGGTCGTTGCTCGGCATTTTTTACATTTTTTTTATTTAATTTAATTTTAATTTCTGCGGACACTGTTTCACTGTACAGCGACGGCCACCGGCTGCCAAACCAGGAAGGCTTTTCACTGCGTGTCGCTCCGCCCGTTCAGCACTGTCTCAGCTTTGTCTTCGGCCACTTATTATTGTTATTGTTAATGATGATAATAATAATAATAATAATAATAATAATAATAATATTGATAGCGTGTTATGTCTTTATTATTGTGCTTGGTGTTGTTATTATCATTTAGAGTGACAACGATGGAGCATCAGGCTCCCTCAAGGCCGGGCTGCCTGCTGCCTGCTGTCTGCTTCCCCCTGCTGGACACTGACGGCTCTGCTGACCATGTGACCGCCTCTATTGAAACCCTCTGGTGTTGCAGTCAGTGTGAGCATCAATGGCAGCTCATGATTAGCCTAGCTTAGCTAACACATTGGACTCGATGGACAGAAGAAGACAGCTGATAGGTCTCCAACGTGACGACGTGAACCAACAGATGTTCTTCAGACCTTCTTCCAGTGGTGCTCCACACTGCCTGGAGGACTCTGTGCTGACGGTTGAAGGGTTGTTGTTCAGACAGGATCTTCACCTCAAACAAAGTGTATCAAAGTTTCAGAAGCCTAAGATGAATGGTTTCCCTCCAGCTGTTGGGCTGCAGGAACCAGTCCAGGTGTCAGGGTCCTCTGGAGGTCCAACACCCCCATGCCCCCCCCCCCCCCCCCCCCCCCCACCGCAGGTCCTCAGAGGGTTCTAGAAGGTCCCTGAGACATCTCCTCTTGTGTCTGCGAGAAGATGTTGCGGAACTCGTTGAGCAGCAGCTCCACGATCTGGCTCTGGAAGACCATGTGGACGGTCATGTTGGCCGACTCGGTCTGGGGGCGCAGCAGCGTCGGGCCGAAGACGATGGCCAGGCTCTGCACCGACATCCTGTTGGAGTCCTGGTGCTCCATCACCCTGGAGAACACGGGCAGAGCGGCGTGTTGCTGAGGCAGAAGACCAGGTGAGTGTGGTTCAGGTATCACATGTCCCACCTGCTGGTGGGAACTCACCTGCGCAGGTGTTTGAACAGCAGCTCCATGGTGTTGTGGTTGGGCAGGGGCAGCGAGCGGACCAGGTCCTTCATGTAGGAGACCCTCTGGCTGTAGTCCGGGACCTCTGCAGCCAAAGAACACAGGTGCTTTAGAACCCTCCGGCCTAGTTGGACCGGAACCTGGTCAGCCTGGAGTCCAGGAGCTTTCGATTGTTGGGAACTTCAGTCAACTTCTAACAGAGGACTCATAAAGTGGATCCCTTAGGGAGTGAGCTCAGGTTCACGTGAAGGTTTAGGTCCAGGTTCAAGTTCAAGTTCAAGTTCAACTTTAAGTTCAGATTCAAGTTAAGGTCCAGGCTCAGGCCCAGGCCCAGGCCCAGGCCCAGGCTCAGGCCCAGGTTGAGTGGATACTAACGGATGGCAGCGATGAACTTGTCGAAGAAGCTGAAGGGAAACAACGGCTCTGGAAGTTCTCGCAGGAAAAGTTTCAGCGCTCCGGTGATGACATGGATCTCCTCCCACTGTCCATCATCCAGGTCCAGGTGCTCCTCTGCAGGAACAACAGAGGGGTCAGGACCAGAGAGAGGGGGGAGAGAGAGAGACAGAGAGAGAGAGAGAGAGGGATGAAGAGAGAGGTAGAGAGAAAGAGAGAGAGGGATGAAGAGAGAGAGAGAGAGAGGTAGAGAGAGAGAGGGATGAAGAGAGACAGAGAGAGAGAGAGAGAGGGATGAAGAGAGAGGTAGAGAGAGGTAGAGAGAGGGAGAGGGATGAAGAGAGAGGTAGAGAGAAAGAGAGGTAGAGAGAGAGAAAGAGAGAGAGAGAGAGAGAGAGAGACCACCAGGTCCAGCAGCTTCACCATGATCTGCTTTGTGTCTCAGCTTCTGGATCACTGCCAGGTTCCCGCTGACTCTGTAGATCCCATCCACCTCCAGACCTGCGCGCACACACACACACACACACACTCAATACGCATACCTGTGTGTGTGTGTGTGTGTGTGTGTGTGCGTGCATGCGTGTACCTCTCCTGTCCACCACTCTCACACACTTGTCCAGGAACCGAGGGACGGCAGAGTTTTCCTGTGGCACAGAGTGTCCAGGTGGCAGCCGAACACGTTGTCTGGTGAGACAACACAACAGTCACACACACACACACACACACACACACACTCAGGCGCAGTGTGTGTGTGTGTGTGTGTCACCTCTGATGTAGCCCCTCTCCTTCACGCTCTGCAGCGTCGGCCGCCGCTGCAGGAAGCGGCGCAGTTTGGTCCGAACCCGGCGCTGCTCCGAGTCCACGGCACCGCCGGAGGAACTCCTGCTGGCTGAGGAGGTGCAGGAGGAGAAGGAGGAGGAGGTGCAGGAGGAGGAGAGGGAGGGGGAGGTGTAGGAGGAGGGGGTGGAGGAGAAGAGGGAGTAGGAGGAGGGGGAGGGGCTTGTTTACTGAGGCCTGATTGGTCAGGTAGGAGCTGTGTTGAAGTGATTTATTTATTGATTTCTTTTTGGTAGTCAGTGGTTGGTGGTGACCCCTGCTGGCAGTGTTCAGTATTACACAAAAGAGGTTCAGTTGGAACAAACTGGGCTTGAGGAGGAGAACACAGTGGAGATTGGAAGCAGCGACACCAGCAAGCAAATGGTTTTCAATTGGGTACCCCCCCCTCCGACACACACACACACAGCTGCCCCCCCCCCCCCCCGTGAT